>NC_067153.1:48285916-48383416 GCF_903995435.1 Acomys russatus | reverse complement strand
ACAGAGGGTAGGGAGCACTTAGAGTCGAACCTGCTGCTGTGGTCATGGAGATAGCATGACTTAAGAGTGCGTATCTTGGGCTGGAGAAATGGCTCAGTGGTTAAGGGCATCGCCTTCTCTTCCAGAGGTCCTGAGTTCAATTCCCAGCAACTACATGGTGGCTCACAACCATCTATAATGTTGTCTGATGCCCTCTTCTGCAGATAAAGCATTCATATACAATAAAAATATACAACAAATAAATCTTAAAAAAAAAAAAAAAAAAAAGAGGGTGTTTCTTGTAGGCCTTTCTTGGAGGACGAATAGCACTCTGCGTGGTCAGCTGTAATGAGTGGAAGCCTTTAGGACCGAGTACTGGAGCTCCGGCCCTTCTGACTTCACTGTGGGAAGCCTGACATGTGACAGGTGGTGGGTGGCTGCTGAAAGAAGCTAGATACGTGTACTGGGCTGACAAGGGAGGAGACCTGGGCAGGTTGGCAGGCAAGAGAGCAAGGAGTCATGTCTGTGGAGTGCCCCAGCCAAGGGTACCATATACAGGGCAGCCTAGAGGACCAGGACCTCTTTTCTTGGGTGTGGGCATTTAACATAGCAACTCTTACTTTCCCTGCCAGAGCCTTTGACAGGGCCAACCACAGAGTAGCAGAAACCGACAAACTTACAACCTACGTTTTCCTACTTGAAATTTTTTGTCATCTTGACATGAGCTGGGGTCGTTTTGGAAGAGGCACCATAAACTGAGAAAATGCCTCCACTAGAGTGACCCTTAGGCAAGTCTGCGAGATGTTGTTCTTTGATAACTGATGTGGGAGGGCCTAGCCAATTTCCAGTGGGGCTACAACAGTGCAGATGATCTTGGGCCATTAAAAAAAAAAAGGGCAAAGTAAGCCATGGAAAGCAAGCCAGCAGCAGCATTCCTCCGTGGCTTCTGCTTTAGTTCCTACTCTATTCCCTTCAGGTTGGTTTGCTTAGGATGTGCAATCCAAGTAAATAAACTCTTTCCTCCCCACAATGCTTTTGGTCAGTGTTTTTTTTTTTTTTTTTTACAATAGAAAGCAAACTAGGGCATCTCTTTTTTGATTAAGCAGAAGGTATTTAGCTTTCCTTTGACTCCAGAAGTCTGCAGTGTGATACACTACGGACAGCTGTAGCAAAGGCGACACGGCCAAGTGCTGTGTGGCAACAACACAAAAGGCACTGTCCCAGGCTGAGAGGTTAAGAGCACTGCCTGCTCTTCCAAAGATCCTGAGTTCAATTCCCAGCAAGCACATGGTGTGGCTCACAACCATTTGTAATGAGATCTGGTGCCCTCTTCTGGCCCGCAGGCAGACATGTAGGCAGAACACTGTAAACATAATAAATCAATCTCTAAAAACAAAAACAAAACAAACAAAACAAAACACTGTCTCACCAAACAGTTAACAATCACGGGGAAGCCCCTGCCATCTGGGAGTGTGGAAGTTCACTTATCAGTGTGTATATGTCATGCAGCCCCTCAGCTCAAGTCTTCAATCAGTGCCACAAAGCTGACCCTTCTGAACAGCCAGCTTGGGACCTGTGAAGAGGAAGGACCTGAGAAAGCTGCCTTTGAAAATCTTCAGAGAAAGCAGCAGGATGCCACCAAACATCAGATACCCTGGTAGACAGAGCAGAGCCCAGCCGAATGAGGGAAAGGCACATGTGGGCTGAGCAGACATTGAGTGGACCCCACCAAGGTATCTGGTTATCATCATGGGTTAGTTATCTTTCCCCCACCAAACGGGCCAAACAGGAGGGACGCAGCAACCCCATCATACTCTAGGGAAACGCAGCCCAGCCCCCATTGCAAACCCAACACTTGCTCAATGAGTTCAAGTCTTGGAGGAGTGGATCAGGGAAGGAGAGGCAGTTTACGGTGCTCATGCTCAGGATTCCAGAATGTTCTGCCCACTGGGGAAGAATCTGCTGCCATCCCTCCAAGGTCTGTAGCAGCCTGCCAGACCTGTTGTAAGGTCTCTGCCACACTCCCTGGCTTTGCCACTGCTGATGCCACAAGCACACTCCAGACGGCAGCTTTGTAGTCACCACATAACCAGAGCATGAGAAACCCATCCAGACTTTTCTCTCAGCTGTGACGACAGCCCCAGACTGATGCAGGGACACGAGTGGGGTCCACACAGCACTATCTGCTGTCACCCATAAATCAGTAGCTTCCAGGCAGCCAGTCTTTCTCTAACAAGTGAGGGAGGCTTCAAGCAGTGCCCCACATCACCCGGTGTGCCCTCAGGAAGAAAGAGAGCTGCAGGCTCACCAGCCTCTGGCAATCACGTTGAAGCAGACCCTGCCTCACAGTCCAATACCCTTTACTTCCTACACTCCAGCTGCCAGAGCAGCCTGTGAAAGGTGCGGTCCTTAGCACCTTTTAGCCAGAATTAGCCAGATGTATTAACAATGCGAGCCCAGGTGACAGGCTGGTGTACCTGGGGTGGGCCAGAGACCTGATGTTTATATCAATTTTATTTCCCTACATTTCATAAAATTAAGGTTGGATAATGAAAGTCTCCCAAAGTGTCTGGAGAGATGAAAACACATCAGAACATCAAATGTGAAAAATCAAGCATGCTTTCATCTACTTTATAATTTAAATCTAGAATATTTAATTTTCAAATAAATTTAAGTTTACAGTCATTTGCTATTTTACACACAAAGAATCAAAACAAATTTTTTAGATAGCTGTATTCTATCCTGGTGAAAGGCAGGGAGTAGGGCAGCCACCGAGGCAAAATGCTAGTCCACAGTGGGACCCATCTGGGCACCGCTCCAGACACAAACAGTAAAATAGGCTTCCCCAGTCAAATACGATTCCTTCTAGCATTTGCTTCTATAGACATCAAGCCACAGCAGAAGGAACAGGTGAGGAGAGGAGGCATGTCTTCTGCTCAGAACTTGAGAAGCGGCGAGTCCACATTTTCTTTGTCAGCCTCAGGGCTCAGTTGGATCAGGGGGGAGCCCAGGTCGATCAGCTGGAAGAGAACAGAGATATCAAGGTGAACACTGCTGTCTGTGCCAGCGGCCGCCACACACAGCACACAAGAAGCTGCAGGGACTGAGCCAATCCCACCTGGGGCCCAGGGACTGAAAACAACTCAGCAGAGCAGTGTGGCAAAGAAACTCAACCCCATAAACACTGTGCAACATCCTGACATGGGCAGTCAGTCAGTCGTAGTGTTGGGGACTTGACGGCTGCCCTGAGAGCTCCTCCAGGCTCAACAAGATGCCTGGTATAAATGGGTGACCATAGAGAGCCAAGCACAAACCCTGGGAGCCCCAAGGGAACCACGCAGGGCTTAGACCTCACAGCGTCCTGGGCCAAAGTCACTACGAATCAATCCCCTGCCGCTTCTCACCTGCCCAAGCTCAGCCTTCGGAGGTTTCCCCACACCGTTTCTATCCATGTGTGGCGTGTTTACTACAAGGTCAATCAGGGGCCAGCTGCTGGGTCCCAAAGCCAGGTTTGACTCTGGGGTGTTGCTGAAGTCAATGAGAGGGCGGTCAGCCAGGTCTCTGCCTCCTGCTTCAGGGGTGATGGCAAGCAGGTCTAGCTTGATGTCTAGAAGACCCTAGGCAGGGCACAAGAGGGAAAGTCCAGCACCACGTCACTGCCCAGCAACCACCCTGGGGAGCCAGGCTTTGCCCAGGACCCGAGGCTCAGAGTCTGCAGCCCAAGAGAAAGGCTGGAGTAGGCCTTCAGTGGGAGTAAGTTCTCCCCTGAGCTCTGCACCCCTACTCACAGCTAGTATAGAGCGTCAGCCTGCTCCCATTCCTGCCCTCTGACCCCCTGACCAACTCCATAATCCTGAGCTCCTCTCCGAGTCTGCTAGAACCATAGGCCCCAGCAAAAGGTGACGGAGGAAGGAACAGTGAGTCCCTGCCCATGACGCTGCATGCACCTCAGATAGCATGTAACAGCAACCACCTCCATGTACCTCACTGGGGCTTGTGTCTTCACGAGGCTCTGCTTCACCCTGAGCTGCCCCTGTGGAGGAGCCTTGGCAAAGAGGAAAGTCACTCTTCTCTGGAGAAAAGTCGAGTGCTTGAGGCACAGAGGATGGAGGGGACGAGCTCTCATCCGAGGACAGGCCCTGGCCCTGCCCACCACTGGCATTGTTGCTGCTCTCCTGTGTCAGCTCCGCTCTGGAGGGTGGGTGGGGTGGGGTGAAAAAGGGGGAGGAAAAACTTGTAAGATCTTTTATAACTCCTGTCATCAGTTATGTTGTGAAGGCAGCCTTGGAAGCAGCACCTGGTCTGGCGCCTGCACAGGTGGCCGAGCTCTGAGGACAACCTCACCGGGCAGACCGTGATCTCTGTGCAGAGGACTGAAGATTTCCAAGGCTCCTTTCACCATTCCAATTCTGTCAGTTTAGCCTCACCTTGTGTCCACATCAGCCCTTTTCTTTACACAGAATCAGCTCTACTCTAGCACGTGCAGTGGCTAGCTCCCTCCAGGCCTAGGTGAGCCGACTGCCTGCCTGCCCCTCCTCACTGCTCCCTCAGGAGGCCTGGTTCTGCACTCTGGCCACTTGGAAACCCAGTCATTCATGGCTTTCCATACCACAGCATGCCTCGCACTGACGGGCACACCAGGTAGGTCATGTTTCCCTCTAGCAGTGACCTCTCTCAGCACCTAGCATGGCCCCTGATGACTCAAAGCTAAATGAACTATGGAAACCGTGAGCAGCAACAATATCCACAGTTTATGGGTTTCATAACAGCCTGAGTTCTTTCTGTATTACACTTAAAACATACACATACATGACACAACAAACACACACAACCCCACCACCAACACAAACCCGTGCCTCTGCCTACTTGCATCCTGAGCTTGTGCTTCACAGAGCGTCTCTTACTGCTCCTCCTATCTGCTCTGGCACCTCCCCACCCCACAGCACAGGGGAGCCCTGAGGTCTGGGGAACTAGAGACGAGCTCATTCAACCCTTCTTTTTTACCTGACTGTAGATCTTCTCCTGGGTTCAGAAGAAAGTCTCCGTGCAGGCACACATAGTGGGGACACTAGAGCCCTGGGCATGGACTGAGGTGCCATTAACAGAAGGCCAGAGAGGCGCCGACTGGCAGGTGTGGGCAATGCTGACATCCGTCTGGTGCTCATAGGGGTCCTCATACTGCTGGGCAGGCCTTGTGAATTGGGCCCTGATGAGCGTCTCACAGGTGTGCTGCTGATGACCCTGGTGAAGACACGGAGGTCTTGAACACAGACTGTTCTGTTGCAGGATATTTGATCCCATTGTGAACCCAGAGACTGTTAACTGAAAAAACCTATTTTTTGTTTGGTGCGGTTCAGCCCTAACACACACCTTTAACCCAAGAACTTTCTGTTTATTGTAAACAGGAGCTTTCTATACACAGAATTTAATAAAGTTAACCCTAGATTAAGCGGCAGAGCAAGAAACCAGCTGACAGGGACTAAGCAGACAGGAGGGGCTTTGAGAGAAGAGCATTTAAGACAGTGTGGAGAAGAAGGAAGGACTCTGGCTTTAGGTTTTGCTCCTGGGCTGTCAGGTGAGCTAGCAAGCTCTGGCCGTGGGCTTTTGGCTTTTAAGCTTTTAGCTTTGAGCTTTTGGTTTTGGGTCTTTTTCTTCAGGATGTGAGCCAAGCAGGAAGGTCAGCTGGGTGCTTTCTCTGCCTCTCTTGAGTTAGCAGGTTTTCACACTGGCATTCCTGAGTCTTTATTGGAAATATGGAATGGTTGGGATGCTCCTGGGCTCACCATGTAAAGGAGTGCTGAAAGGGTTTCTGTGACTCAGCCTGGGCTCGTCTAGCTGGGAGTCACTGCATCATGCACACAATGAGTGTGACAGAAAGCCTCCACCTCAGAAGCTTGACCTGCAGCCCAGGTGGCTCCAGAGCCTGCAGGCACACCAGTGACTCTCAAAAGGTAAGAAAGGAGGCAAACTCCTGTTGGCTACCTGCTAGCTGGTGTCCCAGGCTGCAGCTGATGTGTCCTCGAGACCTTTGAGGTCACACCATTAGGTGACTCACCTAAAAACGAGAGAGAGCCGATGAGAAGAGAGCAACTGATGTGGAAAGATGGGCATGTGTGGTACCACCTAGGCATGCTCCTCTGAACACAACCACCTTCCCAGCTGTCCACGGAAAGACAGGAGGTCAGAGGAGGCACATAAAGAAACCCTCAAGACCCCCCCTCCCACTGATCAAGGGCTGGGTCTGATCCTGAGAGCCCGCTGCACCATTATGCCAACTCCTTTCATGGCAGGCTCACCCCAAGTCTCCTCGGCCTGTCAGGATGCTCCTTGTGCTCCCATGCCTGTGGAAATCACGTGGATGGAATCCCAGGCAAGCTGGAAAAGCTTACTATACCTTCATGTCCCTGAGCTGTGGCATCCCTAGCTCACAGACACATCACATACATGCTTTACAAATGACAAGTGTCTCCACGTGGATGCCTTGGTTGGTATTTGACAGGTACCAAGAAGACAGAATTCAGTGTATGTTCACCAGCCACTAAGCCAAGCCCAGAATAATCCAGACAGCCTGTCACACCACTGTCCCTCTACCACGTAACCTCAAGTGAAACAGACTTACCTCCCATGATCCTGAGAGTCAGCCTGTGGTCCCCAAAGCCTCAGGAGCCAGAACCTCCATGTATTAACTTGCTGCTTAGAAGCCATGGGCAAAGTGGCCATCACCAGAGCCCCTGGCCCCAGCCATGAAAGAAGCCCATCTTAGCAGGCCATGCAAGGCCAGGTGAGGTCTCAAAATACTACCACTGACCACACTTCTGCCTGCCTCTGCACCAGCAGCTCTGCAGAGGCCTTCTGTCACGAACCATTCTAAGCCTCTTGCCTCGCCCCTCCTCCTCCATCCCACCCCAGGCCCCAACTCCTTAAATCCACATGGAAGAACTGCCTGTGCCTGCCCCACCTCCCACCTGTGTTTAAAACTACTCCTGTCAAGGTGACTCAAGAAGCTTTACCAATGAGGGGTGCAATCTTAAAGGGGGAATGTAGCAGTCTCCTGCCACCTCCATTACAGCTGGTCTTGGAAGCCTTGGCTCTCACTCTCCTATGCCACGAACTTCTCTGATGTCACTTCATTTTCAAAAACTTCTGATGTCACAGGAGGCTCTCTGCTGCATAGTTTTATGTCAACACGGCCCAAGCTAGAGTCATCTGAGAGGAGGGAACCTCGATTAAGAAAATGCCTCCGGGGCTGGAGAGATGGCTCAAAGGTTAAGAGCACTGGCTGTTCTTCCAGAGGTCCTGAGTTCAAGTCCCAGCAACCACATGGTGGCTCACAACCATCTATAATGAGATCTGCTGCCCTCTTCTGGTGTACATATGTAATAAATAAAATATATATAAAAGAAAAAAAAATTCTTTAAAAAAAAAAAATGCCTCCATAAGATCAGGTTGTAGGCAAGCCTGTAAGGCTTTTCTTACTTAATGACTGATGGGTGTAGTGCCACTCCTGGACCGGCTGGGTTCCTCGATAAGAAAACAGTCTGAGTGAGGCGTGAGGAGCAAAGGAAGCAGCACGCCTCCATGACTTCTGCATCAGCTCCTGCCTCCAGGTGCCTCCCTGAGTTCCTGCCCTCACTGCCTCTGATGAACTGTGATGGAGCTGTGAGTGAGATACAGCCTTTCCTCCTCAGCTTGTTTTTGGTCATGGTGCTTCCCTTCAGCACACAGGAACCCTAACTGGACAGGCTCCAACCCATGCAGTCCTGCTGGCCGTGGCAGACACACACACAGGGCCATAGCCCCGTGTCTTCTGCTTAGACTTTGATATGGGAAGGAAATCAGCATTCTTTTTTACATAAAACCAGTGCTGTCTGAGGCTCGCAGTAGGAGCTGTTCCACCTGCATTCTTACTTACTACCCTGTCTTCCCCACCTCTAGGAACCCAAGCGGCTTTCCGCCCTAGGACCTTTACAGCAGTTCCCTCTGCATGGAGTGTTCTCTTTGGGTTACCAGTGGCTGCCTCCTCCTCGCGCTTCTGATCTCAGCTCAGCATTGTTACTGTGAGTGCTACCATTCTTGGGCAGGTAGGCCTTGAGGCAAGCCATAAGCAGCATTCCTCCATGGTCTTTGCTTAGTTCCTGCCCTGACTTCCCTCACTGATGGACTATGATGTGGAAGGGTTAGCCTAACACACCAACCAAGGTGCCTTGGTGCTAGTGTTTATCACAGTGACAGAAAGCAAACTAGAATACTATCTCACCTCTTCCCCGGCTGCCTCCATTACTCTCCTGCTGTGAGGCACCATGATCAAGGCAACTTATAGAGGAAAGCACTTAGCGGGGCTTACAGTTTCAGAGAGTCCATGACTATCATGGCAGGAAGCACTGCAGCAGGAAGGCAGGCATGGCGATGTGGCAGCAGCTGAGAGATTTACATCTGAACCACAAACATGAGGCAGAGAGAGCTAACTGGAAATGGCACTGACTTTTGAAACTTCAAAGCTCCCCCTCCGGTGACACACCGCCTCCAAGGCCACACCTCTGAATCCTTCTCAAATAGTTCTACCAACCAGAAACAAAGTATTCAAACACAGGAGTCTACGGTGGCCATTCCCACTCAAGCATTCCCACCAGTGCACCCGTCACTCTGGCACCAAGCTTTTGCTGCCTTGAAGATCTGAAAGCACACTTCCTTGATAGGAGCCAAGTCTTCTATTAGGTGTAAACTCGGGTCCAAGAGATGGCTCAGCAGATACTGGCTCTTTCAGAAGACCTAGATTTGATCCTTAGCACCCATATGGAAGCACACAGTTGTCTATAATTCTAGTTCCTGAAGACCCAATACCCTCTTCTGGCCCTTAGGCATGACAGACACAAGATGTACACATATACTCAGGAAAAACAACCACACACATAAAATAAAAATAAATCTTAAAAATTCATTAAAATGAATTAGGGACTAAAAGAAACAAACTAGAATTCTAAAACATGCAGAGAAAGCCCACCCGACCAGTGAGAATCCTTTTCAATGCTTTTCTTCTTCTGTTGCTGGTTCTCGCTTTCTTTTTTATTTATTTTATAGGTTTGTTGAAGACAGGGTCTTACTGTGTGTGGTCCTGGCTCATCTTTGCTTTGTAGGCTAGGCTGGCCTTTGACTTAGATATATGCCTGCCTCTGGCTCCTGAGTGTTTAAAGGTGTAATAATTATCCATATTGTGGAAAGAGAACCAACTCTTGAAAGGTGTCCACTGAACTCCAGGTATGTCGTGGTACATACACATGACACATACCCACAGATAGTACAATGAAGAGTTAACTGCTTATATTTTTGTGTGGAGGTAGGGACTGAATCCAGGGCCTCAAACATTAGGACTCCACCCACTGAGCTACAGCCCAAGCTTGAAGATGTGCTTTAAGTGGGAAAAGACAAGACAGAAAATACTTTTTGTTTTTTTAATATTGTCTCACTGTGTGGTCCTGGGTGACTCAGACTCATTATATAGAACATGCTGGTCTTGACAAAACAGGGCAGGACCATCTTACTGGCTGGGGGAGACAATGGCTGGTGCCTGGGGAGCTGGGGAACTAGAATCTAAGAGCCAGAGAACTGGAGAGAAGCCACACAGAAAGAGAAATCTCTGTGGACTCTCCTGAATGGGCGGCTGCACAGTGGCAGCACATAGCACAGGGTGAGGTGCTGTAAGGTCAAAACAAGCCACAAGTGGGGAGACAAGGGCTGGGGAACAGCACATTCCACCCGGCCTGAGATGACGGAACAAATTTAACAGACTTAACAGGATGCTTAGCAGCAACCTGGGGAAAACTCCACACCAGTGACAGCCCTAAACCACTCCAGACAAACAGCACCCACTCCAGACCCATCTGTGAGAGGTTAAAAAGAAGGCCCGAGTGGAGCAGGCTAGGCTGCACACTCACTGGCTGCCAAGTTCAGCCCCTTAAGGAAAACACAATCAGGTGGTTAAAAACAGAGGCACAGAAGCAGAATCACCAATAACCAACAGAGCGACAAAGCACTCATCCACCCGGGCACAACAAATAAAAGCCACAGCTCCAGACATCATGACTACACTGAGGACAACAGTGAGAAAGAAATGGTAAGGGGCAGTGGTTCATCCACTGAGGAGTAGACATAGCCAAGTGGGCAGCAGAATGTCAACGCTGAAGAAGTTAAACAGCACCAGCCACACTGCTAACCTCCCCAGAATCTTAAAAACCACCAAAATGAGCTGGGCATGGTGGTGCAAGCCTTTAATCCCAGCACTTGGGAGGCAGAGGCAGGCAGATCCATGTGAGTTCAAGGCCAGCCTGGTCTACAAAGTGAGTCCAGGACAGCCAAGGTTACATAGAAACCCTGTCTCGAAACAAACAAACAAACAAACAAACAAAATCCCACCAAAATGTAACTGGTACTCACCAACAGAAAACTGGGGGACTTTAAATGGGTTTGTGGTGGTAGACACAGCCTCTGTCTTGCAGTTTAGAGAGGAGTCCTGCCGTTTTATACTGCCAGTTTGATTCAACTGAGATGTCATGGTGTCAGGGTCCAGCTTCGGTCCTCTCTGCTCTGGAGTTTGGGGTTGTTGGGTGAGAGGAGTCAGGGTAGAGGCCTTGGGGGGCTCTGCCACTGCCCGGGGAGCATCAGCCCTCCTGGCTTGTCTGCAAGATGCTCTGGCAGGGGCTGCTGACAAAGCCTGGTGCAGTGAGGCGGATCCTATTCTCCCCAACTTGCTGGTGCTTGTCCGAGGAGGCTGGGAGCTACTAGCAGGAATACTTGAAAGTTCCTTGGGCTTTGCTGCAAAAGGAGGTAATTGGGGCTGGTCACTCAAGCCACACTGTTTCCAAACACTTTAACACACCAACACACGCAAGTTTTGTGTGACACCTCTAGACTGCCTGCCTAACATCAGGCACAAAGACATGTGGATGCCCATTAGGCAATCGACATCAGGATCAGCAGGATGCCCAACCCCAAGCTGAGTGCTGCCTAATTCTTAGCAGGCGTGTGTGCATTCACAAGGCTAAGCTCTCCTTTCTTTACTCCCTTGATGAGCAGAAGAAAGTGGACACTCTAGTCACATGTCCTGCCCCACTCCCACAGCAGACAGAAACTCAAGAAGGGAAAACTTATGAGGAGGAGGTTTGGAAACAGAACGACAGATAGCTAAGGTGCCATCTGCTCAATTAGCACTGAGTTAGCACAGTGAAGACTCAAAGGGAAGCTTCAGGGAGTAATGCTGTAGCCATGTCTATACCGTGTATTAGCCCTACCAGGTCCCACCCCACCAGGTCCCACCCCACGATCTCATCTGACCCTATGACTACCATATACAACACATGGTGCCAGTGTCCTGAGTCAGTTGGGGCAAGACCCACCTCACAGTGCCTAGCCAACAGCAGTCAAGTGCTCTCCTGGTCATGTGTTCATGGGCCACAGAAGGGCCCAGGAACACTTTTAGACTCATAGGAACCTTCCCCAAGGTCAACAACGTCACTTGATTTAAAGGTAAGGACAGACGTCTGTTAACCACTGAGCAGCAGTCAGGACTCCAGATCAGGCCGATTCCAGTGCTCAGACTTCTCACATCTTGTGAAAAGCCCTCACCATGCTGCAAGGGACATGACCAGAATCCACAGGCAAAGCCCAGAGACAGATGCAGTCTCTGGGCCCTACACCACTCCACCACTAGATGGCAGCCTTGTCTAGGCAGGTTGAACCCAAGAGCACATGCCCCAAATGACCCAGGCTGGGCTCCTGGGTCTTAGCACCTGTACTCTGATGGATACATAGATAGTGTGAACATCCATCTTTCCTTGGTACTTCATGAGTTTGTGTGCTGTCAATTGAAACCACATCTCCTCACTGAGGGGAAGTATTTAGAGGCAGAAGGACGAGTCTCTTCCTGCCTAGCCCCCAGCCCTGAGCTGTAACTCTAGAGCACCCTGTGCAGCCAGAACACATGGTGCTCAGGGCTCACCTTTGCCTGCTGCTGGATTCACACACACACCAGGCACGAGGCTTGAAGCAGACCCTGACATAGAGGACCTCCTTGTGAGGCTGCCAGTCTGGCCGGGTGGCTTCAGTAGGGTCTTCTTCAGCCCCAACTGAGAGAAAAGTTGAAAAACAAAATTAGCAAGGGTTCTGTTACCTACATACACATACTTAATTCTGCAAAGGTAGCACTTAAAAAGTATCTTTAGTGGGACTGGAGAGACGGCTCAGCAGGTAAGAGCACTATTGCTCCTGCAAAGGACCTAGATTCATTCCTCAGCACACACTAGGTGGCTCACAACCATCTATAACTCCAGTTTCAGGGAGTTTGTTGCACCCTTCTGACCTCTTTGGGTACCAGGAAGATACATGCAGACAAAACACTCTTGCACATAAAATAAATTTTAAAATCTTTAAAGAAATAATAATCTTCAGTAATAATTATCATCCTTATAGAAAAAAGTTAAGTAATACAGACACCCGTCAGTGCCTGTGGAGCACTGCTGTGGATATTCAACTACCTGGATCCTCCACAAGCAACAGTGTGATATGGCCTGGACTCTGCACACATCCACCATGGACTTTACACTACCTCTACATGCCAGGCGATGGTGGCACATGTCTTTAACCCCAGCACTCGGGAGGCAGAGCCAGGCAAATCTCTCTGGAGGCCAGTTTGATCTAAATAGTAAGTTCCAGGATAGCCAGGGCTACACAGAGAAACCATGTCTGGAAGAAACAACCAACCAACCAACCTCTAGATGACTCTAATTTTAACGTAATGTGAAGCCCATGGACCTGGAGGGCCAACTGAGTCTAGAATGTCCAAAGCTCTGCTACAGGAATGTGCAGGAGAGCTAGCAGCAATTAAGATTGTGGGGCTCCAACCTAGACCTCAAATCAGCCGCTGTAGGCCCAGCTTTTGCTAACTTAATAAATGATTTCGAATAGGTAGCTCAGAGCACCTCCATGTCTGTGAGCTCAGACTACAAAGCACAGCACCTCTTGTCTCCCATAGAGGCTGTGAGGGATCAGCGAGAACCAGTTGCTGGGAACCAAGCTTCTATCAACAGCCCAAGTGACAAGGCCAGTTCAGTGAACGCTGACAGGCTTTTCTTCTTGGCAGCCTAAGTGCCTCTTGTGGACCATTTCCAACTTTCCTTAACTGGAATGTGAGTGTGCATGCATGAAGAACAGAGGACAATCATAGATAACACTTTATTTCTTTTTATTTTATTTTATTCCTTAAGACAGGGTTTCTCTGTGTAACCTTGGCTGTCCTGGAACTCACTCTATAGACCAGGCTGGCCTTGAACTCACAGAGATCTGCCTGCCTCTGCCTCCCCGAGTGCTGGGATTAAAGGCATGTGCCACCACCACCTGTGGACATTCACTTTTATTAATTTTGGATACAGAGTCTCACTGTGTAGCCCTGGTTGGCCTAGAACCCACTATGCGGATCAGCTACAGAGATCCACCTGCCTCTGCCTCCAAGTGATAGGATTAAAGGCGTGCACCACTGCCACGCCCAGCCACATTTTTGTTTTAAAGACAGGGTCTCTAGCTGGCCTGGCACTCACCAGGTAGGCAAAGCTAGCTGATCAGCAAGTAGCCCCAGCGATCCATCTGCCCTCTGCCCCCTCCCCTCCAGTGCTGGGATTACATGTGCGCCCCACCACACAAGGCTTTGTAAACCTGAGTCCTAGGGATCTAACTTATGTCCACACAAGCATTTATCAAAGAAACTATCTCCCAACAATTTTTTTTTCTTTCTTTTTCTTTTTTGTCTTTTTTTTTTTTTTTGGTTTTTCGAGACAGGGTTTCTCTGTGTAGCCTTGACTGTCCTGGACTCACTTTGTAGACCAGGCTGGCCTCGAACTCAGAGATCTGCCTGCCTCTGTCTCCGAGTGCTGGGATTAAAGGCGTGCACCACCACGCCTGGCCTGACAATTTAATTTTAAGCAGAAGATATAAAACCAGTACCGTGTTCCCGATGGAGGACAAGTGGCAGCCCTGTAGCCCCAGATAACTCATGACTCACCTTGCTAGGAACAGGGAGTGACCGCTTGCCTGGGTGGCCTCCTCTACCGGCAGCATCAGGAGCCCTGCTGGGTTTGTCTGGGAGCACTTCACTTTGGGATCCCTTTTCATTCAGGAGTTTCACCCTCTGAAGGCCAGCTGGCACCTCTTTTTTGAGCTGAAAATGTTCATATGAAAGGTGAAGACTAGTAATCCCAGCACTTGGGAAGGCAGAGGCAGGCAGATCGCTGTGAGTTCAAGGCCAGCCTGGTCTACAAAGTGAGTCCAGAACAGCCAAGGCTACAGAGAAACCCTGTCTAGAAAAAACCAAACCAAGCCAAAACAAAACAAAAAGCAAAAAGAAAGGTGAGGACCACATGGTCTAACAGGGCCCAGAGTTGGCACCATTTCTTCCAAACACTGCCACTCTCAACTCATCCGATAGCGTGAGAGAAACAGAGCACAAAATGAGACTTGGCCTCCTCACTAAAGCAGTGTTAGACTGCGGCAGGTAGGTTGTAGGAAGATCTGTCTGTCTTCTCCTCTGTCAGTCCCTGATTAAGAGTGTCAGTGAGGGAGTTGGAGACAGTGGTGCACGACTTTAATCCTAGCACTCCGAGGTTTAGGCAAGTGCATCTCTGTGAGCTCAACAAAGCCAGCCTGGTCTGCACAGTGAGCTCCACAGCAGCCAGAGTTACACAGTAAAACCCTGTCTCGAAAACAACTAACAAGTAAGAGCCTCTGTGAGGAAGCTGCCTCAGCCAAACATGTTCTGCGTGTGTGGGAAAGGTGTGGTCATTGCATGGGCACGCTCCACCACAGCAAAGCTCGGCTGCAGTGAGCCTTCTTGGTTGATGCTGAAAGCCACATTCTTGTTGGGCGGTGGTGGGGCACACCTTTAATCCCAGCACTTGGTAGGCAGAGGCAGGAAGATCTCTACGTTCCAGGCCAGCCTGGTTTACAGAGAGTGTTTCAGGACAGCCAGGGCTATACCTGTTTCAAAAACCCAAACAAAATAAAACAAAGCAAAAAATCTACCCTGTAGAGGAATGTTAGTTCAGAACATGGCTGTTCTGGCAAGAGATCACATCTAAAGACCTTCTAGGTCAGCCAGGCGTGGTGGCGCATGCCTTTAATCCCAGGTGGATTGCTGTGAGTTCGAGGCCAACCTGGTCTACAAAGAAAGTCTAGGACAGCCAAGGCTACACAGAGAAACTTTACCTCCCCACCCCCCCCCCAAAAAAAAACCACACACACACACACACAAACAAACAAACAAAAAACAACAACAACAAAACCCCTTCTACGTCGGTGTAATCTGGCTGGAATACAAACACGCCTTTAATTCAGAAGACAGAGGCAAACAGACCTGAGTTCAAGGCCAGCCTGGTATAGAGCAAGTATCAGGTAAAGCTTAGGTCCTGGTGTGGTGATACATGCCTTTAATCCCAAATGAAGGTAAAGTTAAGTTTGTAGAAGGAAGCACCCATGTTTGAAAGTGATGTCTAATTGAGTGGCAGAAAAGGTGACGAATCAGAGAAGAGTAGATAGAATAGGACACGCCCAACTCTCACGAGAAGAGAGAGAGAGAGAGGGAAGCTACTTGAGAGGCAGTTTTACCATGACAAGGATGTTGTAGAGAACTGAGGTGAAGACGGAATGAGCCATAAAATGAGAAGAAAGCAGAAGATTGGAGCAGATTGCTGAGTTAGTTTGAGACCAAGCAGAGCAATTTTGAGTTGGAAGAGAAGCCAGACTGAATAAGTCAGCTGGGAGAAGAGTTTGAGCCAGAACAGCTGAGTTGAACCAGCCAGCCCAGAGCTCAGAAAGAACAAGTAAAGGTGAGCTTACTAAGCACTAAGTCTCAGAGGCTGAAAACATTCTAGGCCTGGGTTAGATTATATGGAGTCTAGAAGCTTCCAGAACTAGGCCTGGGTTAGCAGAAGGAGGCAGTAAGCCTCTCAGACAGCAATTACCTCAGGGGAATAAAAGTTACTTTTACATCCTCAAAAAAACCAAAACCAAAACAAACAAACAAACAAACAAACAAAAATCAAAACAAATCCCACATTCTCTGGCCTGCAAGTCAAATGACAAATCTCTGACATCGTCAGAGACAAGGGCATCAGGGAGCTGCTTCATGTGGACACAACCATAATGCTTTCCTTTTAGCACTTCACGTGAAAGCTCACCGCCTTAAAGACACACTCAACGATACTGCAATCCTTTTACTAAAAAACTATGCCATTATTTGGATATGCCCCAATTTTATTTATCTGCTCATCAGCTAATGGGCATCTGGGTTGGCTCAATTTGTTGGCAATTTTGAATGATGCTGCTGGGAAAACCCTGTGTTGAGCTGATGCGTACCAGCTGATGGCTGTTACCACAATGCCACCTGCTCTCCTGCCTGTGTGGTGACCCCAGGCCTGCCCACAGCCATGCATGGACCACACACAACCCTTGGTGACCCCAGCCCTGCCCCACAGCCATGTACGGATGATCACACACAACCCCTGGTAACCCCAACCCAGCCCCACAGCCATGTATGGATCACACACAAATTCCTGCTCCATGTTCACATGTGCTGCTAGAACTAACCCAGGACATCTTGGTCTCAGGAGGAAACAGATGCGGTCAGGAGAGCTTACAGACGAGGATAAGGGATGTCTAGTGTTTCACCCTCCCACAACCTCACAGTCATTCCTTTAACTGCAACCCTCGGTACAATGAAGCTGGTGCAGGACATCACGACCGGTGCCACCCCAGTGCACCTTTACCCCGTTTCTCCTCTCAGGAGTCCCCTCTCCTCAGCAAGATCACAGGAGGCAAACCTAGAAGCAAGCTGTCTCTGACATCTATCTACCCCCAAGCAAGCCGTCAGGACCCTGAACTCCCCACAGGCGGTCAAAAGCAAACTTGTCACCTGCCATTTCCCTGACAGCACATTCACGTGATGCTTGAACAGAACGGAAGTCACGCCCATAGAGAACACCTGGAGCCCAACTTGAGGGGAGAGTGCTCATCAGCGGGGCCCACCCTGGGTAGCTCCCCATCACTACTGCCTTCACTGTTCAGATCCTGGCTCTACTTCTGAACTTTCCAGCCCTTAGACAGATCGCTGCCCCTCCCACGAGGCTTCCATGGCACAGTGTGGGCTGAAGACAGGCAGGGAGGCCGTGCCTCACAGTGACTGCGCTGTGCGTGTCTTTACCTTCTCTGTAGCCAGCTGAAGATGTCTTCCTCTCCCAGGCAAAGCTCGGGGTGGCTGTAGCTTGCTGGTGATCCTCCTCCGAGGCCCAGCCTGATTTGGAGGTTGGGAGGAACCCGACTCTCCTGGCAACGGCTGAGAGGAGCAGGGTGGACCGAGGTTGCTCTGAACAGGGCCGGGTGGGACAGGGGAGCTGGGCAGGACTGCAGAAGCCAGGAGATGGGGCTGCTCCAAGAGAGGTTGCACCCCTGAGGACGGCAGGCAGAATGTCTCTCTCTTAAGTGACACGGGGCTTTTTTCCCTCTTCTGTTCTTTTTCAAAGAGGCTTATTTTTAACTGTGAGTCCTGCACAAACCTTTCCGTGCCCTGGCTCACAGGACTTTTGGGCTTGGCAGCCTGGGCCACCTCTCTCCGGCTGTGGCTTTCTATCTGTAAGGCCAGTAAGTGGGCTTCTTTGTACACCTCCACAAACTTCTCCCCGGTGAGGGGGCTCCAGGTACAGGTACTGCCAGTGGCTGGTGCCAGAGGCTGCTCAGGAACCTGACTGTTGAAGTCCAAGCTGGCAGCGATACATCTTTCTTTATGTCCCACAGGCCCAAAAAAGACTTCATCATCTTCATTTGCACTGTGTTCAAAGAAAAAAGATTATCGGTGATGCGTCACAACAGCATCCAGACGAAGGGCTTTAATGGCTGTGTCTGCGACAGGGGAGGGGAAGAAAATGCATTTGTTTACCTTGAAGAAGACAAGGAAAGATCGAAGTCGAACTTCTCATCTTCCAAAAGGAGAACGGCTGTGAGGGGGGATGGGAGGGTGGGAAAAGAAAAAGGTCACTCCTATTTTAGGACTAGCATACAATAGGAGAACCCTGGCTTCGCAGCTGCTGTAAAAGTTCACTCTCAGGAAAGTACTAGATCATTGCTTTAATTCGATCGATTTTCAATGGGTAGTTCGCGTTCATCTTATTTTCCATTTCCAACCCCAAAGCCCAGAAGACGACTTCTGCAATAGAATCTAGGGTGTTGGAGAAAGCTAAGTCTCTTTCAGGCACAGGGTACAGTCTAAAGGCCACCCACTTCAGCTCCCCTGGAATTCAACTACGAGTCACCTATCCGTCCACCAAAGCCAAGTCTCACAGTAGGGACTAAATAAATATCTGTAGACCACCGCTGCTCCTTGGACCCCTTTTCTGGATCACCACCAAACCAAAGCGCATCCTGCACTCTGTCCTCCACCCCTCCGCATTCCTGGCATAGCCTTGGTTGGCCCAACTGTTATTTGTTTTCGTTTGGTTCTCTCTAAAAGACCCAACTACTTCCCAATTGTATTTAAGGTCTACTTCACTGTAGGGAACCTATGTTTGGTACTGTAACTTGGGCCAAAAACATAGGCTCTCTTGGGGATCCACTACTATTGTTTTGTTAGATGGACATGACATGCCTGGGAAATTGCCTTCCAAACGTTTATGCCCACAAGTTACTGTGCTGCTAGCCTTGGTCAGAGAAGCTTCTTACAGTGGATACCCACTGTACTAAACAGTCTCATAGGGTTTCAAAGGAAATAGGATACATAACCGGATAGGGCAGAAAGGCCTAGTGCTCAGCCCTAAAGAGAAGACAATAACTGTAAATCTGCATCAATCCTCCAAGATTCAGGGAGCAAAACTTTCCATCAAGTGTGATGACTTGGGTTCAAACCCCGGGACCCACAGGTGCATGTGCACTATGGCACCCCCACCCCCACCCCAAAGTTAATAAATGTAAATAATTTTTTCTTTTCTCTTTCTCCTCACCCCAACCTCCTCGTTAATGACAGCGTTTCCCCATGTAGGGTTACACAAAGAAACTGTCCTGGAACACACTCTGTAGACCAGGCTGGCCTTGAAACGAAACTCAAGAGATATGCCCGCCTCTGCCGCCTCAGTTCTTGGACTAAAGGCATGTGCCACCAGCTCCCAGCAAGAATTTCTTTCCAAAGAAACGAATTTGCCAGCACTTATGAGGCTTCTGCTAGTGGTTTTCTGTAAGTTCAAAGCCAGTCTGGTTGACACAGTGAATTCCAGGTTACAAAGTGAGATTCTATTTCCAAAAAAAAAAAAAAAGCAAGCAATAAAGAAAAAGAACAAGAATACAACGGAAGGTGGAGGAGAAGGAAAGAAAGAATGGAAAAGCCAGAGGAAGAGGTGGAGTGTTGAACTCTGTCCTCAGTGCATGAGGAAACTGTTGCCAGTTTGATATCACAGGAACTGTGATTACCCACAGGAGACCCTCACAAGATCGAGCCCACTAATGCCCTTCTAGAAGTGGGAGGAGGCCCCTCTTAAGATTACCTTTGGTGGTTTTAAATTGCTGGGTAGGGGGTGGAGTAGGCTCTTTGGTAGTGTAGCTGTGAATTGCTAATGTCCTCGTAAGTAATTCCGGTTAAATTCGTTAGCTTATCAAGCCAGACTTGTTTGGTTTGGGTGTGAAGGCTGCTGTTGCCTTCTCTATCCTATTTGTGGTGAAAAGGAATACGCTCCAGGAACAGTGGCACGGAGAGAGGGGGGACTTACGTTCTCCTTTCTCAGTACCAGCATCCATTTTTACCTCTCCCGACAGGCTCGCCAAAGGCACCTCGCGGCCGTCTCCTCTTTCCATAGAGTTCGCTGCAGGAAGCAAGAGGACAAGAAGGTGAGATTATGACAAGAGGCAAGTCCCGGCTTGCCCCAGCTTATTCTCGGTGTCCCAGAGACAGTGCACACCGAGGCGGGGTAACGGATTCCCGGCTCTGAGCTGCAGAGCCCGCCCAGCAACCGGTTCCCCTCGGCCGCTACGGCGCGAGGCCCAGTTCCCCACTCTCTGGGACAAGCCCAAAGCCAACTCCTTACCCTCCGCTTCTCATCCGAGGGCTAAAAACCCAGCTGGGAGACCGCCACGGGTTTAAATGCGACGACGGCCTCCGTCGGATGGCGATTGGCCGGTTTAAAACAGGGAGATGCTCTCGATGCACTCTGGGAATTGTAGTCAGAGCGCTGATTGCGAAACCAATGCGCAGGGTAGCCACGCCACGGATTGGCTCCACCTGGCGCCAGATACTCCCACCGGAAGTCACTATGGGTCTTCTCCCAAGGAGACACGAAGAGGGTTTAAGCCTCCCGCCTGTGCCTGTGCTGACAAACCGGACTGATGCGGTGAGAGTATGGTATGGAAGATGGTCAGGCGGCTAGGGAAGTGTTTGTCCTGACCGCTACTCTCTCTGGTGCCTGTCATGGCATCCTCCTCTGCAGTCTGAGGTCTCCTTCCTGTACTCTGATGTGCAGACCCTTCCTGTCTTCCCTTTTCCCGCAACTGGGTAAGAGGGATGCCCACAGCCAGCCGCACTACTTCCTACTTGCCAATATCAGCCAGGTGCCTTTGGGTAGCAGTGAACAGAAAGCTGGCTTCAAGATCTGTTGGTTTAAGGAGGTCCGAGAATGGCTCAAGAAGGCTCTCCGGTTTGGTTGTCTTCTCTGCACATCTGTCACATCTTGCTCAGTAGAAGGCAAGCTGGCTTTGTTGGGCACAAGCTTCCCCCCACCGGGGAAGGTGACCAGTTCAGTGTGACCTGGACTGTATCTGGAACTGTAGGGCCAGGTTTTCCTGACTCACGCACAAGGAGAGGAGCAGGACCACATGGCAGGCACATCTCTGGTACAAGCCTCAAGAGCTTTTGGTCCCACTCTTTTGTCCTCAAGAGTGCTAATTCTCTGCATCCCCTGGGATTAACTGCAGGTACAGGAAAGTTCACCAATACTTTGTATCATATCAATTTATAGTAGATATTCAGTAAAGCATGTCTGTAAATTAATAACTCACTGCTATTTACATTTTCTCATGGCTTTTAAAATATATTTTATTCTTTTTTTTTTTTTTTTTTTCCATCTGTGCATATGTTCACACATGCAAGCAATTACAGAGGCCAAGAGGGTCCCTGAGGCTGGAGTTACAGGCAGTTGTGAGCTGCTCCATGGGTGCTAGGAACTGAACTTGGTCCTCTAGAAGAGCAGCAAGTGCTCTTAGCCGTGGAGCCGTCTCTTCAGACACACACACCGCTCTTTTTCATTAGTGTCCTATCCTGGCTAGATGCACGTCTTCCTCCATTAAAGCTACAAACACCAGCTTCTACAAATAGGTGCTCAGTGGAAGCCACTTCGAGGCCAGAGATCACAGGAGACAGTGGTGCATTAGCCAGGGCAGGTGCCAAGGGCTCTAGGGCAAAGAGAAGGCACTGTCACCAGCCCACAGGCATGGCAGAAGGCTTCCCAAAAGAGGAAGAAGACTCCACTTCCTGGACATCATGTATTATGTGGAATCAGGTAAAAAATATATCATGAGGAGGCTCCTCCTTGGCACCTCTCCGGGGCTCCTGGATATGGAGACTGTACTTCTTAAAATCCTATGGGAATTACACAATTTCTTACTTGCTGCCCCATCAAGCTGTATTTAAAGAAGAAGCCTATCTCCCCAGGGCTTCCCCAACCCAAACCTGGCTCTTCAGAGCTTCCTCAGGGGTGCCCATAGAAAAGAGGAGTCAAAGAAATGAACGAATTGTTTTAATGTCCAGAACCTGTCTAGGCCTGAGCAGACTGCACAGACCCTGAGAAGACTGAGCAAGGATCATGGGTTTGGAGACCTCCATGTTCCCTCTGGGAGACCTGCCCCTCAGTCCCTACATAAGCAGGAACTGAAGGAACCTGAGGACCATCTCTGCACTTGCACCTCCCCTTCTGGAGGACAGCAACAAGACTGTACTAGCACTTTGAGGAGGGACGCCCCTGTCACAGAAGCAGGAGATGGGCTTAAGTCAATGGCAGCCATGTCAGTCAAATGGATATTTATCACAAGAGCAGCCCCAAGCTCGGGTCTCAGACCCACACGTAGAGCAGAATCAGAGTTGGACAAGGAAGCCCCACCCCTCAAGCTTCACTCCCATGAGCAGACTAAAGAGATGCCCCAGCTGGCTCCAACAAATCCCCCAGAGAGGAAGAAGCCAGCCCCCGCCATCCCCTACCCCCCGTCATTGGGGAAGGTGACAGAGGCAGTAGTTTGGGGCTGAGAAACAAAACCAGTGAGGCAGAGGACCCTGCCCCCAAAATGGAAAAGCCTCTGCTCGATGGGACCCAGGGAAGCTCACTGGAATCCTACCCCAGGGAAATGGGACAGAAGGACCCTTGGAGAATATAAGGAAAACTAAATGAAAGGGTTTCACTAATGCAGGGTATTTGGGGGGCCACTTCTAAACCTCCCAACTGAGCTGGCCACACCTGTGCCTTTCCTGCCAGCCACAGAGCAAGACAACACACTCTTCAAGGCATCTGCAAGTAACAGCACTGCTTTGCTTCTAGAAGGCCAAGAAAATGCCTGTTGCCTCTGAAAGGAATCCCCAATATCACTCAAAATCAACATGTGTCCCCTATTCTACCAAATTACTGATTTGCAGAATTCTGCTGAGGACTTAGCCTTATCCTCCGCCAAGGACGCCCAGCTATTTCCTAACCATAACCCAACCAGACAACAACCAAAAGCCAGGAGGTCAGTGTTGAGCTGTAGGCCAAGGAACTGGCATTGGTCACTGCATGAGATGGACAGAGGCTGCCTTGCGCATGAGCCTCTCAGTCAGGGGTGAGTTGGGTTTCAGCGCATCACGCTCCATCAGAAGGTTCCTGTGGAAACACACAGAGGGTTAGTTATAGAACCCTCTAGAAGGATGTGGGAATATGACTGGCAGGAGCAGAATGGGTACAGCCAGCTTACAGTACTTTGAGTCTACATTAGAGATAAGCAGCAGAGATGAGGACTCCAGTATAGGCTCTCACTGTGGCTTGGTCTGTCTTAGGGGAAGCCATGACTCAAGACCTCACAACCCATGCTCCTGTCACAGTCTATGCTGAGGATGAGAGGGACAAGAGACACAGGAAGCCACATGTCAGACTCCTCCATGGGAGGAGGGAAGCAAGGGAAAGAACAGGTCTAGGAAAGCCTTAGTTTAAAGGAAGCAAGAACAGGATCCCTCTGAGCAGAGCCGTGGATGAATGCTGCTGCTGCTGCTGCTGCCGCCTTGGTCCTCAGCATGACTTAGGGAGAGGACCCTTACAGTGGCATCAGTGTTCCTGTGAGAAACAGAGGAGAATCTGCTTCCTGAGTCTCAGGAGAAGCAACATGCAGCAATAGCTCTGAGCCAGGGCCAGGAGTGCACCAGAAACATCCCTGCTGGACCCTGATGCAGGACAGTTCAGCTTCCAGAATGACAAGACCTGTGTGTCTGGTGTCTGAACCATCATGTCTGTGTTGCTTTGGTAACAACTCTAGGAGCTTAGGATAGACACAGATTAACAATGGTGGGTCTGTGGGGGGTGAGTGATGGTTTGTTTGTTTGTTTTTTTTAAGATTTATTTATTATTATGTGCATAGTACTCTGTCTGCATGTACACCTGCAGGCCAGAAGAGGACATCAGATCACATTGTAGATGGTTGTAAGCCACCATATGGTTGCTGGGAATTGAATTCAGGACCTCTGAAAGAACAGTTGGTGCTCTTACCCGCTGAGCCATCTCTCAGCGGGGGTGAGTGATGTTAAGGGGCTGGAGCTTGGTATACAGGGAAGGGACAACACCACAGTCAGGGTAGTAGGGTATCAGCCTCCTTTCCTCTGCTAAAACTACTTATGTGAGGCTGTGTACTTTGTCAAATTAAAGGTTTTTGGTTGGTTGGTTGGTTTTGTTTTTAAAGTTAGGTTTCACAGACTGGAAGCCCCAGATGAAGGCCATGTGGCGTCAAAGGAGGCTGCTTGGCTGGGTGAACAAGGAAGAGAGGCAGAAAGGCAATAACTAAATGCAGAAGATGCTAAAGCATCTTCTGAGCATGGGTCCCTATGGCCCCCTTCCAGGAGGAGTAGCAGGAAGAGGGAGGATAATGGGTGTGGCTGCAGGAATTTATTTACTGCATGTCCCAGACAACCCCAGACTCTAGGTATCCACTTTCTCTCCTAACCAGGCCTACTGGCTAAGTGCATTTTTCATTTAGTTTCCTCTCCACACTCTATAGGATACTCCCATGGTCCTCCACTCCCTCACCAGCTCCACCATCATCCTTTCCTCCTGACCACAACCATGTGACTGTTCAGATGTCCATGAGATGAACTGGTCTTTTCAGAGGTTCCACAAAGACAGGCCCATACCTACCCACTCAGCACTGTATCCCACACCCAGCACAGATCGATAAGAGGCTGTAAGCTGAGGCCTAATGAGCAGACAAAAAAAGGGGGGGCCGGGGGTTCCCAGGAAGAGGGCACACACATGCAAGGACCTGAGAGCAGGTGTACTGGCTGTCTGTATATTTCAGCACGGCTACAATAAAGTCAGCCTGGAAGACAGGAGGCTGGGTAAAAGGGTGGTGCTGCCTGGATGGTGGCGGCCAACACCTTTAGTTCCAGCACTCCGGAGGCAGAAGCAGGTGGATATCTGAATTTGAGGCCAGCTTGGTCTACAGAGCAAGTTCCAGGACAGCCAGGGCTGCCTAGAGAAACCCTGTCTCAACACCCCCCTCCAACAAAAAGGGGGTGTTGGTAGTACCATCTGTCCCCCTTTGTCAAGTTGAGCCTACTAATGAAAGAGAAATGAATCCCCAGTTTGCTTCCTGTTCCAAACCCCAAAAGCAGAAGCACACATGCTGAGGTAGGTACATGCACAGGGAGACCATGTGTAGGGGACCCGCCCATGCCTGGCTGTAGGAAGGGCAAAGTGCTCACCGGGCCACATTCTTATGGACGCTGGACGTACAGTTGATGGCCGCATGAACCAGCAGCTGGTTGAAGACGTCTCTCTATGATGGCAATTATGCAAGTTAGGCCCCTGCAGCG
Organism: Acomys russatus; assembly: GCF_903995435.1. Lineage (NCBI taxonomy): Eukaryota > Metazoa > Chordata > Mammalia > Rodentia > Muridae > Acomys > Acomys russatus. Next base: position 48,358,326 of record NC_067153.1, on the reverse strand, counting down.
TGGACCAGGGATGGGCTCCCAACACACAGGGAACACTGAGACAAACCCCACACTCCACAGCACACCTTGGTGGCAGCTTCAACAAGAGGGTTCCTACCCCATGAGTAAGGACCACACAGGAGACACCTGGCTGCTGGCCTGGCATTCCAGCCTCTGGGCCCCTTCACTCAGCTGGCTCACCTGGGCGTTGCTGCCCCCAATCTCGACAATTCGGTAGCGGATTGGCAAGAGAAGCTCCAAGACTCGGTCAGGGTTCCCATTCTCAGCCTCCACAAGGGCCTGGCACAGGGGCAGCCCCACATCTTGTGCCAACTTGTGCTGGCAGTTCTCCCCTGGGGACCTGTCACCAAGACCAAAGCTCAGTATCCACCTCCACAAAGTCCAACGTTAGGGCCTCTCACAGCTGCCTGATACCACTCAGCAAGGAAGAAGAGACACAAGCCTCTGTTCAACGTAGGGAGAGGCACAGGCTCCTGTCCCCAGCCTTAGTTTGCACATCTGGAAAGTGGTGTAACAGCACAGAGAGGTCAGGACTAAGGACAATGCAGGTAAAGACTGGGCACCCACAGCCATGGCCACCCGAGAATCTGTCTGCAAGAACCTGAGCTCTCAGGCTGCCCTTGTCAGCCCAGAGGGCACCATTTCCAGCAGATAAAAAATCTGAGGCTCAGAGCAAAGAGGTAGCTCAATGTCCTGAGGACACCCACAAAACCCCTGGAGGTCAGACCGCTATGGCGAAGCATGCCCACATAGGAATACCCACCTAGAAGCATGGGTCTCCTCAAAGCTATGCTCACCAGCAGGACCTCACCCTAGCAGGCCTTGGCGCAGCCCTTGCAGGCATTCACCCTGTTATCTGGGCCCAAACCTCATGGTCTCCGGGCTTCACATACTTGCTGGCCTCCTGCAGAGTGGTCATCAGCTCCTGTGTGGTCTGGAGGTCCCGTGCACCCAGGGAAGCCATCAGGAAGTGAGCGTCATTAAACAGAAGGACATGGTCTCGGGTATGCTTCTTGGTCACAGGTAGAACAGCCTGCCACCGCTGGCCAAGGGACACCCCTGAGGACAAAGAAAAGCAGTGTGTCTTACACTTGGTTCTTCTGAACCCACATGGATCAGAAGCCCATCCAATCTTGTCCCTGTCAGAGGAGGGAGTTGGGGGTGGGGTGGGGGTAGGGGATGGATGAGGAGAGGCTAGTGAGCAGGGCCACCAAAGCCTATGCTGTCTTTGTTTACCTGGAGAAACAGCAAACCCGTGAGGTAAACACAGGTTTGGAAAACTGTGACATGTTGTCAAACTATACCTAGCGCCTTGATAAACCTCCAAAATGTTTTAAGGTTCCTTATGGTAATCACAATCCCAGTACCTGTGGAGAGGTGGCCCAGTGGTTAAGAGCACTGGTTGCACTTCCAGAGGTTTTGAGCTCAGTTACCCACAACCAAACCATTGGCACCCAACCATATAAAGAGGTCTAGTGCCCTCTCAGGGCATGCATGCAGGTGTATATATAGACAGAGCACTCATACATTAAGGAATACATATATATATATATAACATTGAAGGAATGAGAAGACTTTCCCAGCCTGCCAGCCACTTGGTACCCCATCTCCTCACTTACACTGGGATGCCAAGCATTCCTCAGCATCCCTCTGTGGAGCATCATCTGGATCTCTAGCCTAGGCAGGAAGACAGCCCCTTAAGAGCAACTATAAACAGGCTGAGAAGCCTCTGCAATGTCAAAGTTGGGAAATTCTTACCAAGAGGCACTAGGCAGTAGCCAAGCACCACCTGTGCCCTGAAAGTTCTGCCAGTCAGCATATGGGAATGGCAAGATTCAGTGCCAAAGGGCCACCATACCAAGGTAGTGTAGAGAATAGAATAAAGGGCAGCAGAGGCTAGGACAGTGGCCTTGGGACTGGCAAGGAGACAGCTGCATATGCTGCCATGCAAAGATGCAAATAGCCTCATTCATCCCAAGGCTTCACCCTCACGATCAGCAATCACACATTCTCTCCTTGTGCAGGGAAAGGGAAGAGAGGCGGGTACCTTCCATCTGAAGACGGTAGAGCATGGAGCAGCTGTCCACCACATCCAGCATGGCACCACTGGCCTGCAGGCTCGGGAGGATCTGGAAGACAAGGGACATGGAGGCCAGGCTCAGGGGCCCAAATAAAGACAGAATCATGGGAACAGCCAGAGTTGCAATATGAGCCAAGAGTATGGCCTCCACAGAGAAAGCCCTCAGCAAACAAAAGATATGAGCGTCATCCCCAGCACCCCAGACATCAGGACCATCACCGTCATCACTTCTCAGCCTTCAGGCTAAGAGAAAGTGCAGTACCACAACACTCAGTAAGGGATCATGCAGCTGTGAGCGCCAGAATGCACACACACACACACACACACGCACGCACGCACGCACGCACGCACGCACGCACGCACACACGCACACACACACAGACGCCCACTCCATTGTGTGCCCAGGGTTAGTCCTGGCTCTGTCAACTGCCACTCTCTCACCCTGTGCCTAACGTTGCTCTGGCATGAGACTCGGGTCTTGCCTGGTTTAGATTCACCTTTGCTCACTAGGAGACCTGTTTACACCTCAGAGCACACAGTGCAAATCACCTCATCTTCTTTCTAAGGAGCTGATCATGACAGAAGGACTCCTCAAAAGGACCCTTATCTGGAAGGTATTTCTCTGGTGTTCTGACCCCCACATTGTGAGCATCCTGTGCCATGATTTCATTACTAAGACCTCAGTGGGGAGCTTTTCCTTTCAAAGAACGCCCAGAGGGAAGAAGGCAAGGTTCTGGACTTGGCCAGTGAGATGGGGCCTAGCAAACTCTATATGCTAAGGCTGCAATGCCACACAATTTATCCTCATCATTATTTCGCCTGTATGAGTGTTTTGCCAGCATGTATGCCTATGTGCCATATGTGTGCCCTGTGCCCACAGAGGACAGAAGTGGGCATCTGGTCTCCTGGAAGTGGAGTTACAGAGAGTTTTAAGATACCATGTGGGTGCTGGGGATTGAACCTTGGTCCTCTGGAACAACAGTGTTCTTAAACACTGGCTCATCTCTCTAGCCCCACAATGTAGGCTCAATTTTCTTAACAATAACTTTTTATTATGAACTTCTTATCCGAGAGTACCTCACTTATAACCCGACTAATCTAAACAATAGGAAAAGAAGATTAAAGAATACAATAATGAAACCATAAGATCAGTTCTGAGGAATGATTCTCCCAGCATAATCAGCAGGATTTCTTCTGCTAGAACCTAGAGCAACCAGAACCCAGAACCGCAGCCAGAGCCCGGAGCCCCAAAGCTCTGTCGAGTGATTCTCTCTAGGAGTGTCTTGAAGTGGAGCAATAAATAGCCAAAACTATCCCAAATCTCCAAAGGCCCTGCCTCTTGTTTTTGGCTCACATTTTTTTGTTTGTTTTGTTTTTCAAGACAGGGTTTCTCTGTGTAGCCTTGGCTGTCCTAGACTCACTTTGTAGACCAGGCTGGCCTTAAACTTACAGCAATCTGCCTGCCTCTGCCTGCCAAGTGCTGGGATTCAGGGCATGTGCCACCACGCCTGGCTAAAATAAATAAATCTTTAAAAAAATTAAAACATTCACACACATACTCACACAACTGGCCATATTGCTCAGTAAAGGCACTTGTGAAGCCAAGCCTGTTTTAATCCCTGGAACTCACATAGTAGAAGGAAAATGAACTTCTGTTAGTTGTGTTCTGACTTTCACATACATGTCATGCCATGTATACATATATAAAATAAATAAAAGGAATTTTTTTGAGACAGGGTCTCACTATGTACTCTGGTTGCCCTAGAATTCACTATGTAGTTCAGGCTGGCAATGAACTCATACAAATCCATCTGCTTCAGCCTCCTGAGTGCCTCAGCACCACCAAACCTACCTCTGACTTTTAAAGAATCATTTATTCTTTAAGTGCATTGGTGTTCTGCCTGTATCTCTGTGTGAGGGTGCCAGATCCTCTGAAACTGGAGTTACAGGCAGTCGTGAGCTGCAATGTGGGTGCTGGGAATTGAACCTGGGTCCTCTGGAAGAGCAGCCAGTGCTTTTAACCATTGAGCCATTTCTCTAACACCCTGCCTCTGACTGAAAGTATAAATAAGTGAACAAAAAATCGAAAACCAGCCCTTCTATGGACAGATGAATTGCCTCATTAAGAATACCCATCTATCTTGGCCAGTAGTAGCATATACCTTTAATCACAGAACTCAGGAGGCAGAGACAGGTGGATTTCTGTGAGCTAGAGGCCAGCCTGGTCTACAGACTCAGTTCCAGGACAGCCAGGGATACTCCACAGAAAACCCTTGTCTTGAAGAAAGAACAGAAACAGTAAGAGATGCCCTTAGATCTGTCATTCTAGAACACCACCAGGGAACAGTCAGCAGAGGCTCCACGACACACAGAGTCAAGATATGGCTCTTGACGACAGCCAATCCCACAAAGTCTTATCTGAGAACTTGGTGCATTCCACCACTATTAGCTCTGGCTAGGACAACACCAACAAGCTAGGAGAAGGCCCAGAGGCTACGAGAGTCACAGGCAGACTGTAGCAACATGCCATAAAGGATGAGAACGTACTTACATGGCTGTCATAGATGGTTAGCGCGGCCTCATATTCCCCCTGCAAAGGTGACATTGCTATGAGTAACATCTGGAGAAGTCAAAAAGCGATGCTTGGAAACACACTAGGAAGAGCTGACCAAGGCCCCCAGTAAACGAGATGGGCAGGGCTCAGTGGTAGCCCAGTGTGGAGGGAGAAGAAGGTGAGCTAGGAGCCTCCATGTTTCTATAGTAACAGCTGGGAGAAGCACCCTGACAAATGGGGTGATGCTAATCCCCATCATCTGTCCCCACAATCTAAGACTCTCCCTGTGTTCCCCAGAACTTGGTTCCAACCCCACTGTGGTGGTATAAATGAGAGTGTCCCCCATGGGCTCAGATATGTGAATACTTGTTCCCCAATTGGCGGCACTGTTTGTGCAGGGTTAGGAGGTGCGGCCTTGCTGGAGGAAGTGTGGCACTAGGGATGGGCTTTGAGAGTTTAAGGCCTCACCCTGCTCTCAGTCCATGCTGCTTTGTGCTTGGATGAGGTGAGCTCTCAGCACCCAGTTCCTGCAGCCATCTGTGCTGCTTGCTTGATGCCTCGCCATCAAGATGGAGACTCTTATACCTTGGAACCGTAAGCTGAATGAACCTCTACAAGTTGCCTTGGTCTCCAGGGTTTTATTACAGCAATAGAAAAGTAACTAAGCCATATGAGTCCTGCTTCCCAAGAGAGAAAAGTGTCTTTGAGGAGTACAGCCTGCCAAGCTGGAGAAGTTGATAACTTGACACAAGCGAAAGTCATCTGAAAGGGGGAGGGAACCTCTATTAAGAAACTCTAGGGCTGGAGAGATGGCTCAGAGGTTAAGAGCACTGACTGCTCTTCCAGAGGTCCTGAGTTCAATTCCCAGCAACCACATGGTGGCTCACAAGCATCTATAATGTAAGCTGATGCCATCTTCTGGTCTGCAGGTGTACATGTAGACCACTGTATAAGTAATAAATAAATCTTTAAAAGAAAAGAAACTCCATAAGACCAGGCCTTAGGGAAGTCTCTAGGGCATTTTCTTAATTAGTGATTGATGGGGAGGGCCCAGCCCATTGTGGGTGGAGCCATGTCTGGGCTGGTGGTCTTGGGGTCTATAAGAAAGCAGGCTGAGTAAGCCATGGAGAGGAAGCCAGGAAGCAGCACTCCTCCATGGCCTCTGCATCAGTTCCTGCCTCCAGGTTCCTTCCTGCCCTGTTTGAGTTCCTGTCCTGCCTTCCTTCAGGGATGACTACAATGTGGAGATGTAGGTCAAGTAAACCCTTTCCTCCCCAGCTTGCTTTTGGCCATGGAGATACATCACAGCAACAGAAGCCCTAACTAAGACACCATTTGTACCAACACACAAAGGTGCTATAAGGAAGTCAAACAGAGCGGGCGACTGGGAACCACCTCTTCACTGGACATCTGCAGTGGGTGAGACAACCCATGGAAACAAGCAACCTACCTTTTCAATCAAGTACAGGGCCCAGTGCCAATAGTTATGGCAAGCGAGCATATCGGAGTCCTGCAGAAAGAATGAAAGATCGGCTGAGCACCTGTGGGCTTGGTCTACAGTGTGGTTGGTATAGTGCACGAACCCCTGGGTTCAATCCCCAACATAGAATAAGCTGGGTATGGAGGACCACACCTGTGATCCTGGCACCAGGGAGGTGGACACACAGGTTCAGAAGTTCAAAGTTGGGCTGGGCAGATGCTCACTTGGTACAATGCTTCCTGTGTAAGCACGAAGACCTGAGTGTGACTCCCTGTACCCAGCTCACAGCGTGACATGATGGTGTAAGGCTGTTATCACATGAGGGTCCTTGAGGCTTTCTGGCCAGCCAGTCTTGCCTAATCAGTAAGCTGCAGGTGCTAGGGAAAGGTCCTGCTCACAAACACAGGTGGATGGCACCTAAGAAATGACAGGGTGGCTTCCACACACACACACACACATACGTGTATATTTTTATCCACATACAGGCAAACCTGTACATGTATAAATACATAGATACATGTACATGCATACACACACACACACACATACACAAGCAGAGGTGGGGTGTGTGTGTTCTGGAAGAACAATGCAAAGGAGGGAAGCCAGGCTAGTTAGATGCCAACTAGTGCTCCTCACCCAGGTACTCCTACCCATAAAACCTTCCCGCACTGCAGGGAGGTTGTGGCGCACGCCTTTAATCCCAGTACTTGGGAGGTAGAGGCAGGCGGATAACTGGGAGTTCGAGGCCAGCCTGGTCTACAAAGTGAGTCCAGGACAGCCAAGGCTACACAGAGAGACCCTGTCTCGAAAAACCAACCAACAAACCAAACAAACAAACAAACAAAAAACCTTCCAGCATCTGCCTGGGGAGCCCCAGAAAATTTAGCTTCTCTTCTTTAGGTTCTTTGTACCCCTGAATATTACCAGACGCTGGAGTCTGGACACTTTTAGAATGGACTGCCTGTTCAGACACCTCCCAGTTAGCCATGCCTGGAGATGCTGGGAATTAGCCTGCCTGTCAAGCACAGTCCTTGCCCAGGGAATTGCTCAGGGGGATGCTGGTGGTGACCATGACCTGCCTCCTCTCCGAAACACTGAGCATCTCTTCTCAGTGCCAGCCTCAGGAAAGGACTTACTGCCCTAGCTGTGGTGCCCTTGCAACCTGCTGTGGTACAGAAGGAAGGGCAGCCGCCGGGCCACCTGGACAATGGGCCAGGTCACCAGCCAGAAGTAAGTCCAGAGAAAACAGGCCCACACAGAGGAAGAAGGGTCACCATTGCCAATGAGCAAGGAGGAACAGGCAGCAGCCAGTCAGGAGCAGGCATGAGTAAAGTTGGGAATAGGGAATAAAGGACAGTGAAGCCACAGAGTGCTCATGCCATGGAGAGGGTCAGAGTGGACACTAGGAATTCAAATTGTCCTAACCACCATAGACCAGGCTTACATCAGTTGACCATCACACCATCGGCCTGCCTCTTTCCCACCCACTGCACCATGTGTTCACTGCTGGCAGCAGCAGAAGCACAGGCAACTCAGGGTCCTGAGTATGCTCAGCCTAGCTGGGCTCCTATTTACCTAGCACTTTTGGATACATTCCTTTCACAGCAAAATACCTCAGGCAGACTTCAGTTCTACAGTCATTTCTAAATCCCTGGTAAGTGTTGGGGTTTTGGGGGTGGCTCCATAAGGATGTTTGGCTGTCAGGGATGTCTCCAAGCTAAACCTAAGCTCCTGGCAAGCCAAGCTACAGCTTTAAGTCCCAACCAGCAAGCCTTGGGGGAATTCCTGGTGTCAGACTGGGTGGCCCAGCAGAGGACCAACAACAACTCAGTTCATACCTTCCAATGGCCTTCTGTGCGCTGCATGAACTCCATCCCGTCTTTGACCTCTGCTTTCATCTCATGTATATGAGCAATAGTGTGCACTGACCAGGCATCTGTGGGCTCAATAGATAAAGCCTACAGGAGGTAAGAGATGAGAGGACAAAGAAAAACAGGAATTAGCCTGGTGGCCTGGACCCAGCAACAGCAAGGGTGGGAACTGGGTTCTAACTCAAGATAACTGCAATCCCAGCACCAGCTTCATTTCCTTGTTGCTTAGGGGGTACCAATGTGTGCCTTATCCACCACAGCAGGCTGCTGAGGAGGGCATGTCTGCCAGCCTCACAGATGAGGAAACTGAGGTTCATCGAGGCCAGGATTTGCTTCCTGAGCACATCTGAGTCATCTGTAATATGCTACCCAGGAGCTCTGTGCCTTAGTTTCCCATGATGGCCTTTGGGGCTCCCTTCCTTTCAGGGCTATGAGAACAGTGTAGATTGTCACATCCTCTGATGGTGAATGACAGGAGGCTGCCCCTCTCACTTACACTCAGGGGATGGTTACACAGGTGGCTTCCTGAGGGAGAAGCAACTGGTTCTAGCAACACTTGTTAGTGACAAAATCTACATGAACCCTGAGCTCTGCAGTGAGGCAGAGGGACACATGAACAGCTCTCACCTCCTTGTCCATCTGTTCACCAGGTCACTTCATGTTTACTGAGCATGAAGCAGTAAACTGGGGCTCACTGCAACCCCATCACTGGCTTATTCATTGCCCCACACCAAATCATGGGTCCCTACACCTGCTTTCTAATTGTGAGTACATCTGTTTTTTGGTTTGTTTATTTTTGTTGTTGTTGTTTTTTGTTTTTTGGTTTTTTTTTTTTTTTGGTTTTTCGAGACAGGGTTTCTCTATGTAGCCTTGGCTGTCCTGGACTCGCTTTGTAGACCAGGCTGGGCTTGAACTCACAGCTATCCGCCTGCCTCTGCCTCCTGAGTGCCGGGATTAAAGGCTGTGAGTGCATCTGTACTAGCCTGGCATGTACTGTAAGGGCTTCGCAACTTGCCCCGGCAGTCTCTGCCTTCAGGCTCTGCCCCTCAGTGTTTATACTCTCATCCACTCTATGTGTGAAGACAGGGGTCACACATCATGTCTGCATGGCCTGAGTACCAGGAGAGCGCGGTATGTCACAAGAGTGTATCCTGAGCATACTGGTTACCTGCACTCCTTTTAGGAACCCCTTTAAACATGCTGCTTTTGTGAGACCAGAGAATTAAAATCCATATCCCAGGGTCACAGTGACAAGTTGTAAGGCACAGCCGCAGGGAAACTTAACCACTGCTACAAGAAAGTTCCCCTAGCCCGAGTCATGTGACCACATTCCTTTCTTCCTGTTAGTGATAAGATCTCCAGATCAAAGGGCCTTGCCCAGCCTCACAATTGCTTTGCTTCCCTATTAGCCAATTAGCACTGGACTGGACCTTCAGCGGAAATCCAAAGGGGACACTCCCCTCAGCAAAGAGGTAACCGAAGGAGATCAAAAGGAAATTGGAGCTTCGGTGCTCTTAGCACCTGTTCTGCAGCCTGTCACCTTAGGACACTAGATCCCTAACGTATCTTTACCGACAAGTACTTGCCAAGCTAGGAAGTTCCCCCCTACTTTGGGAACACTGGTAGGGAAAAGGACCTATAAAACCCCCACAAACTAGAGCAGGGGGTTGCCTCCAAGGCCTGGCTCTAGTTGTGATAAAGATCCTTCATGCTATTACATCAGTTTTGCCTCATGGAGATTTTTTTTGGGTACTCGACACCTGCACATCACTTTCACACAGGGGGGTTGAGAAATATGACTTGTCCCTGGTCTTTCTCTCTATAGGGCTGACCAGCATATCCTTACTCATTTTGGTACCCTTGAAAGGTTTCATGGAAGACTCTAACTCTGCCTGCCCTTCACACCTCTCCTGCCCACAAGGTTGACCTGCTGGGATTGCTGTCACCTCAGGAAGTCATTGGAGTCCAGTAGAGCCTGGTGCTGCACACCCTTGCATTGTTGAAACTCGGGGGACACTGCTATAGCCTTGTCTTCATATGTAGCAAGTATCTATGGGGTCTGAGGCTAAGGTCAGTGGGGCCTATCACACCGGGAGAGCTGGAGCAAGGGGCAAGAAAGAGCAGCTGAGGAGAGGGGGGCACACTATCATGCCACATCTTGTTTCCTGTAAGACTTGAGACTGCATCCTTGGCTGTAGCAGAAGTCTTGGTTTCTTTGTAAACTCAATTATGTTATGTAAATATGTTTTTGTCTTAATCCCAAGTGTGGGGTTTTCGTTTGGACTTCAGTTTGTCCACAGATGATAACTGCCTCCTGTTTAACAGGGTGGGCAGAGACCATAGGCGGGAGCAGGCATAGGACACAGTACCAGTTCTGAACTTGGACCAAAAGCATAGGTCACTCTCCATGCATGGCAGTGGCTCCTTGCACCTTAGTGTCTCCTCTTGCAAGGACAAGAGTGGCAGAGAAGGACTTCAAGAGCCTTTGTGCCACCCTGTACCCAAGCTTGTCACTTTACCTCGGGTCCAGGCCTACAGGGGTGTCCCCAGAGCCCCAGGTTAGCCAGCACATCCCACCAGAAAACAGAACACACTGGCCCGAGGCTGAGCACCTAGCAGGTTCCACACTGGCTCCACTTTTCCCACTGAGGGCACCCTGAGTGATGAGTGAGGGCTAAGACACAAGTTTGTGGGCAGGTTAAATCCCTCCACTCAGGCAGAAAGAGCATCACATGATCAGGCCCTGACCTAGGAAACCTGTTTGAAGTCTCCACCCACCTCAAGCCACAGGCAAGGCAGACCTGGTGGGAAGGTGAGATTCAAGGAGAAAGAACCAAGGTTTGCATGGCTCTCCTGTAGTGAGCCAGTCCTGCCTAGCCCTGTGGTTCTGGAGCCAACTGGGACTCAGAGAAGCACTGAGCCATCACTCTGGTGACGCCTGAGAGCAGGAGCCATCACCTCCCTGAGCCTCTCTGCCTTCTCTGCTCCAGGGACCTTGGGGGAGATTAAAGGAGTGACAGACAGGCAGCTCCTTCCCCTAATACCAGCCCCTCCTGATCCATGAAACACCCCGATGAGGGAAGGCAGGGTGGCTTGGTCAGCATATGAGGAGCAACACCCTGAAGGGCCTCACACCTTGAGAAGGGACAACTCACCTCTTTGGCAAGCTTTTCTGCTCTGTCATAGAAGTTGGTTTCCATCAGTCCAAAAGAATAGATGCCTTTTACATAGCTGAACACAGAGAAAAGACTTCAGTACCCAGGAAGGTGACAAGGAAAGGAGAGATGAGTCTTCCAGCAGGATTGGCCAGAGTCCTCACACCCAAGGCTTGTATGTGACTGTGTTCGTACATAGAGGGTTCCCAGGAGGAACCAAGGTACGATGCAGAGGGCAGCAAACTGATCTCTGTTGTCCACTTTGTGAAAGGGCCCTGTAGAGCTGGTGTCAAGGAAAGAGGACTTGCTGATACCCTGATTCTGCTCAGGCCATCAGGGAGCCAGAAAAATGTGCATTGCTGCGAGCCACCAGCAGGAGGCAGCACTGAAAGAATGGCACAAGCCCAACCCAGAGAGGTGCTGAGCTCAGCAGTTTTGACTTCCTTTCCTGAAGACAAAGGGACAACAGGCTTATTAGGAAGGCTCTAAGCCTTCTTGATGCTGTGACCCTTTAGTGCAGTTCCTCAGGTGCTGGTGATCTCCAACCATGAAGTTATTCTCATTGCTGCTTCTTAACTGTAATTTTGCAGCTGTGCTGACTTGCAATGTCAATATATATGTTTTCTGGTGGTTTGAGGAAATCCCTGTAAAAGAGTCATTCAGTGTCCCCGAAGTGGTTGCAACTAACAGATTGAGAACCACTGGTCTAGAGGCGCCTTCCTGGGAAGCCTGGTGTTATGGGTAGCTCCTCCCAGGCTTCTGTTACACTGTGCAGCATCCCTCGCCCAGCCTGGGAACAACCACTGACTGGCTTGACACTCCCCAGAACCAGATTCCAGGAGCCTGTTTGTCCTGTTCATCGTCCACTCTGGCCTGCATACTGGGAATGACCACATACTTGCCTTTCTCATCAGTCACCCAGGCACTGAGCCCCAAGGCTGTAGGTCACAGGTGACAGAGCGGTTCTATCCTGTGTCCCTATGGGACTGAGTAAGGACAGATGCTGGTGTCTGTGACTTGGGTGTCATCTTTATTGTCCAGCACAGGGACAAATGACAGGGCTTACTGGAGAGCAGTGACTTACAGGTGAATTTTACAAATATTTACCAAGGGCTTACTGCAGGTCAGGTACTAGTATTTGGTGGGTTGTTTAATCATCAGTTTGGGTGAACCATGGTACCTAGACCTCTGGTCAAACAGTCTTAAAGGTCACCACAAAGATACTTGAATCAGCTGTGATTAACTTTTTAATCAGTAGACTTGAAGACAAAACAAGATTCCCAAAATCCTTGAAAGAAAAAGACACTCTGCCTTCCGGCTGCTGTTAGATACAAATAGGAAGTTGTGTTGACTTCTGTGGGACGCTGCAGCCCGTCACCCCACCCTGCGGGTTCTGAATGTGCCTGGCGCTACATAAGCTATGCTTGGAAGAACGCTCCTTTCCCTTGTGAGCTACCTGTATATCCAGAGGTCAGTGCACTAACCAGCTTGGGAGAGAGAAGGATGTGGCCACAGAACCCTTGTCACTATACAGATGAACACAGAATAACCTGGCCCGGTGACTCATACCTGTAATCCCAAGATCAAAGAGAATAAGGCATGAGATTGCCATGAATTTGAGGCCAAGCTGGATTACAGAATCATATCCTATGTTAAAAATAATACAACTAATGATGGACATGAAGAATGGTAATTAAGCTTTGGAGAATATAATCTTGGGGATGTTTGTTATTGCAATAAACAGAATCCTATCTGACTGATACACAATGGTACTACCTCGTTCACAGGATGGGATGAAGATCTAATGAAGAAAAGGAAGACATGTAATTAGCAGCAGGAGTCTCATTAGCTTTAAACTGAAGCCAATAGGGTTTCTGTGCTTTTAGGGCGGAGGAGAGAAACTGAAAGACGAAAGGATGTGCTTATTAATGGCAGGTACCTGTTAAGGGGGGTGCTAGGTGTCCAAAAGGGGAAAACTCGAGCCACAGAATCTCGCATTTGTTCCTGGTAGCCCAGGTAAAAGTAGGCATCATGGGAAAACTTCAAGGCCAACATGTCCATCGGGTGGTCCCGGAGAATCAGTTCCCAGAAATCACAGGCCTTGGGGAAGTTCCTGGAAGCCAAGAACACACTGAATATGAAGTCCACATCCACAGGGGGTGGAAAGCCATCCTGTGTCCCTATCTGCATGAGCTGCTTTGAAGCAATTGTATCTGGGCCTGGGGAGATGGCCCATGGATACAAGCATGAGGACCTGAGTTCAAATCCCCAGCACCTCAGTAAGACTCAGCCATGGGCATGGTCCTATAACCCCCAGTCCTGGGGGCAGCCATGAAAGGAGGATGGCTGAGGCTTGCTAGCCACCAGCCTAGCTGAAAGACTGTGAGTTCTAGTCCAGTGACAGACCCTGTCTCAAGGAATTAAGATGAAGAGTGATAGGATGGGACACATGACATCTTCCTCGGGCCTCTGAGCACAAGGGCACCTGCATAACGCACAAACACAGACATAAGGTACACACGCTACAACACACACCTGCACACAAACGTTAATACAGTAATAAACATGATATATAAAAAATATTATAGTTGTGCATTTGTATTATGCACATGCCACAAAACTAAAGTGTCCTGCAATGTGAAGTGGGGAGGAAACAGAAAAGGCAATGGGCTATGTGTGGCAGGAAGCAGAGGGATGCTCTTGTGGGGAAGGAATTAGAGTGGGCAGGGGCTTGAGGGCAGACAGTCGGGGAGGTGTAAAGAACAAAGTATGGTAACACCCATTACTTCGTTACTAATAGAAATTAGTAAAAAGAAAAAAATATTTCCAAATCAGAAAAAGAAATTCCATCATAGCTAGGAATGATGGAGCTTGCTTCTTAGGCAGGGCTCTGGCGTCCACCCTCAGCACTGCACAGAAAAGAATATTATAGACATGTATATGCACACAATTTCTATGTTAGGTTGTACCTCCCAAAATTAAAAAACCAGTGAGAAAATTAACCTCCGATTCAGATTTAAGAAGAAACACGGGGCCGGGGGTGGGAGGGCAGCTGGAGAGAAGGCTATGCCTGCTTTTGCAGAGGCTCCAGGCTCAGTTCTGGCACCCATATTGTAGCTTAATACTATCTGTAACTCCAATTCCAGGAGATCTGGTGCCCTCTGCAGGTCACCATGGGCACCACACACACACGTGGTACATAGACTAACATATAAGCAAAACATTCAGACACATGATATAAAAATAAATAAATCTTTAAAAGATGAAGGAAGAGAAAAACCTGTTTGTCTGGTGTGGGTGTATGCACACATGCAGAGGCCAGAAGTCGACATCACTTGTCCCCATCCACCAATGTTCCCCTTAATCCTTCACTGAACCTGGACCTTACCAAGTGAGCCAGATGGGGGAGCTAGTGAGCTCCCGGGATCTGCCTGTCTCCTCCTCCCCAGCCTGGGGTTAGAGTACACATCACCCTGCCTGGCTTTTTGCCTGGGAGCCTGAAGCTGTGTGGCAAGCACCTTATCAGCTGAGCCCTCTCTTCAGCCCAGAAAAGGAGGCTTCGCCAATTATCAAGGACAACTTGCCCCAACACCATGAGGTATAGGAGAACCCCACATCTATACTGAATGAGCAGAAAATGGTGGGACTTTCTTGGCTGAAGACTCTAAGATTCCTCACAATCAGTTCGCGGAATCTGTTCTAAGGGACAGCTCACCTGCCCAAGAAGACAGACCCTGGAGGACTGTGGGAATGGAGGCAGAGATGGGCCTGGAAGGTTGAGCTGATACACACAGCATTGGAATCCTGAACACACTGACCCTAAAGACTTGGATGTTGAAGGCTGGGTGCTCCTGCCTGTGGTGCTGTTGGGAAGTGGGAGCCTGGGTCTGGTGCTATTAATTAGGTCACTGGGAGCATGCCCTTGAAGGGAACATTAGGACCTTGGACCCTTTTGACTTTCCAGGCTGCTGTGAGGTGAGCAGCCTCCTCTGCTACCTATTAGTACCACAAAACATTGTCTTGCCATAGCCTCACAAGCAATAGGGTTAAGATCCCATGCACTGAAGCCTCTGAAACCATAAGGCAAAATAAACCTTTCTTCCTTATAACTGTACTGTCTTGGGTATTTTGTTACAACAACAGAAAGCTGGTGAGTACAGCCTCTAGGGCAAGAAGCGAAAGGATCAATAGTTTTCTTCTCTCTCCTCAGTGTTGTAATTAAATAATTACCTTGTTAATGAGCCATAAAAAGCTATTTGAACCCTAAACTGGAAAATACTTCTTCATTCAGCATTCATTTTGGGGCAGAGCGATAGACTGCTGAGAAGCTCCCTCAAGCTCTGCGGCATCACCTTGCACAGGCTTGGGATCCCAACCCCCATCCCAGGGAGGCCCCTCACCCCTCGGCAAACATCTCCACAGCAGACACGTGCAGCTGCTCCCGAGGTGTCAGGGTCTGGGTTCGGGAAAGCTCCACCATCGTCTTCACAGCCTGGTCCAGGTCTTTGTCCAGCTTCACGGAGCTTCCCGTGCCAATGAGCACAAGGCCGTTAGAGATGGCATGGCCCATGGCTGAGAGAAGATTAGAAAACAGTTGGTCACTCGGCCTAGCCCAGCCCCACACCCCACGAAGTGTGAGCCAGGCTGGGTACGGGCTTGCTGTCGAGGCTTCATGGGGCAGTGGATGCTGCATCACTGCTCAAGTAACTGAGATTACTTTTAACTGGGTTTTCTGTTGAACCCCATGGTCTGAAGTACTTCCCTGTGCCCTCAGGAGCCTGGCAGAAGCTGTAACCCCTTCATTAGCTGGTATTATTGCTACAGCCAGCGCAGGCCTCTTGGGATGCTCAGATAATGCTGTTCAGGGAACTGAGTCAACAAGTCCTTAGGCTCACACTCTCATCCTATCTGCTGCTCTCACACAGGATGGAGGGGTGGGTAGTCCTTCCTTAAGGTGTAAGGACTCAGGCTCTACCCATGCTCCCCAGCCCCATCTTGAGAGATATGGTGCCCCCTGGTGTGCAAAATTAAAGCACTGACACTGGCCTGCAAAAAGGAACCATAGAACTGGGGGGGCCTACTACTGTAAATATCGGACCCCAGCCCACAGCCTGAGTCCACTCTGAGCACTAGCTGTCCCTATGGCTGCATCTGGCTGGCTCTATTTTTCTCTTGAGGCTCTCCTCATTCTGTCCTCACTAGGGCAACAGCAGGGCCTTGGCTTTAGCTTGGCTACACTGCTGCAGGTGATAGGAATATCCCTAAGTCTCCTCAAGTCCCAGGATCCTTACTCCACACATGGGCCACCCATGGGGGACTCTGCAGTGGACTGGACTGACCTCCTTGAGACTGAGACACACGGCTTTCCCAGGAACCAGGCTGTGTGCTCCATTTCCACACAGCGCTAGTGGCTCTGGAGGTGTCTCGAGTTCCTTAAGCCCTAGACAAAGGTTTCAGGAGCCATCTCTGTGTTCTAGGATTCTGGGCTTGGGAGCCACCTAGACTGCAGTATGTGTCTCACTCCCAGTGACCCTCAGTTTCCTCACCTAAGAAGCAGAGTTGGTGGTGGCTTATGTCAAACTGACAATAGAGGAAAGATCTAGAACAACAATTCTCAACTTGTGGGTCACGGCCCCCCTAGGGGTCCAGTGATCCTTTCACAGGGAGCATATGAGAGATTTACATTATGATTGGAACAGTAGCAAAAGTACATTATGAAGCAGTAACAGAATAATTTTATAGTTGGAAAACATATGTGAAACTGTACTAAAGGGTCGTAGCATTAGGAAGGTTGAGAACCACTGATCTAGAGCCTTCTATAGAAATGGCATCCTCATAGGAGCAGCTGTTGTTCCAACAGAAAGGTAACTGTCAATGGCCCCCTCTGTGCAAGTCTCAACCCAGCCACTGCCTCCAGTGTGCCCTCCCAGCCAAGTGACAAGTGAGTCCCTACAGTCAGGGAGCTTTACTCACCAAAGTTTGGATCCGCTGCCTTGAGCTTTGACAGGCAGCCCTCGATGCCACCAAGACTCTTGTCATTGGTCCACTTCACATACTGGAATGAGAAAGGCATAAAAAATCTGTCTTTGTGGCCCTTAGATCCTATCAATAAATATATCTAAACTTGGATTTTTGGGGGTCATAGGTGCTGGCAATCTAACTCAGGTCTCACATAAGCTCTACTATCAAAGGAGTCTCAGACCTCAGGTTGGTTTTTTCTTTTTTGTTTTGTGTGTGTGTGTGTGTGTGTGTGTGTGTGTGTGTGTGTGTGTGTGTGTTTGAGACAGGGTTTCTCTGTGTAGCCTTTACTGTCCTGGACTCACTTTGTAGACCAGCCTGGCCTCGAACTCACAGTGATACACCTGCCTCTGCCTCCCGAGTGCTGGGATTAAAGGCGTGCACCACCACTGCCTGGCTCAGACCTGAGTTATTTTACTTTCTAAAACACTGAGCGTTTCCTGGGCCATATTGAAATAGTATAACTTAGTTGTTCTTCTAGGAAGAGATTAAATATACATTACTGGATGACACCTCCTAGGGCTGGGGATGCTCGTTGCCAGGAAAGAACTGTGGAAAAGTGGGTCTGTCCCAAGACATGGGGTGCAGTAGGTCCCCCTTTTCAGCACTGGGAGGATCCCTGGAGTCACTCACACAACTGCTGTTTCCTTTCTCTCAGAAATGACCACAGTGAGCTGGGTGTGGTGGCTCACACCATAATCCTAGAGATGGAGTCAGAAGGCTGCTGTAGGGTCCAGGTCAGTCTGGGCTACAGTGTGAAACCCAAACTAACACAAAGACCATGGCTGGTGTTTTGTACTGTTAGACATGTGAAGGCTGGAAGATGGAAAGGCCAGCTTTTGCTGCCTATCTGTGTCTTTAGACCACGGTGCCTGCCTTTGACCTATTGGATGACCTTATGACCTTTGGACTCAAGTCACTTTACCTTCAATCCCATTCTCTGACCTGCCCCCCACCCCCGCCCCAAGCTGCTTGGACCTTTCTTCTGAGGTCCTGTCCCCTCTCCCATAAATCCCCAAGTCCTCAAACTACAGGAAGCTTCCCTGCTGTGGCTCAGGTGGGAACGAATGGAAATTCTTGGTTCAGCTAACATGAGGGGAGCCTCAGGACAGGACCCTATGCTTTTCCTGGCAGAGCCCACAGTGAACCCTCAACAGGCCACAGTGGGACACCTGTCTCCACATTTTCGGGGCCCCTCAGGGGGAATCCACTGCTGTCCATACTGGAACTGGGGACCATCGGGACAGGGCTCCCAGGGCTGGCAGAGACACGTCCCTTGTTGTTGGAGTTCTGTGGCAAAGGGCAGTCTTCACTGCAGAGGGGTTTACAGACCATTCACCAGTAGAAAGCTCTCCTCAGAACCCTTCACGGAGGACCACGCATCTCTTGGCCGCCATACCTGGGTCAAGGTGGCATCAAACAGCTTGCAGGCCTCGTTGCTTGTGGTTGAGAGTGGGAGGCCGGCATCCTTCCAGGCCTACACACCAGGGGAGGAACACAGGGATTTGACTTGGATGTGTGTCCAACCCTTGGTCACCACTCTGTAAAGTACCTGAGAGGCCCAATGGAGATGAGTCCAAGTGTCAGCCAGAAGGCAGACAGCAAATAGGGTGATGGGCAGAGGGGCATTACCAGGAGTGGTGGGAAGCCTGGCCCCAGGTGGAGGAGGTCAATGTAACTTGAAGGATGTCTGACTTGTCACCTGCCTAGCAAGGTGTGTACTACCTGCCAACACCTAGCTGATCCTCCTCGCCCAGTACATGGGAGGAGTTGGACTAAGCCTATACTTGGAAAGCCTTCAAATTACAATGGCTGCCCTCGGTGACCTGACTCAGTGCCCATGTCTCCCTTGGGCCTGGGACATGCCCTCTAGTCCTGGCAAGCAAAAGGCTCCGCCTTCCAGGACTTAGAAACCAGGTGGCTGCTCTGACCTTCATCTTCCTGGTCTGAAAAATGGGCTCAAGGTCCCAGCCTTGGCTGTTTTCAAATGAACTGCTTCCCGAAGCTAAGCCCACTGCACAAGCTTCCACTAGTGCTCCTTCCTGGGAACCACTTAGGAGTCCCCTCCACCCTTGGCTGCAGCTGCAAAGCCAGCATAGGCAGTGAGCGCTCAGGACCGGGTTCCTGTGGTGTGATCCCGACTGCTTGGCGCTGGGACAACTCCCAGGCGAGAAGGACCCTGCCGAAGGGGTGCGCATACCTGACAATCTCGCAGCGACATGATACTGATTTTGTTCTTCAGAGTTAGGGCTATCAGTCAGTCCAGGCTCTGGGAAGTCCCTCAGGCCTTCCGGGGAGGTGTGATTGTTGTTGATTGCGGAAGGGGGCGGGGCGAGGGAGGCGGCTCTACAGGGATCTTTCACTGGTGGTTTGGGAAGCACATGCGCGCAGCACAGGGCCCAGACCTGCCCGCCCGCTGAAATCCGGAGTGGGTGTGGGAGGTGTGGGTGTAGGTGTTGGTAGAGCAGGAGGAATAGGTCGCCCCTGAGGGAGATGAGAGGACACACCTGGGCGCCCTGGCGGCATTCCCCAGCTGGGGTGCTCAGAACTAGCCTGGCAGCTGCAGTCCCTGCTCCTGAACCCCAGCTGAGTAGAGGTGCCCAGCTAAGGTTTGAGTTTCAGTGTTGTTCTTGCACATTCGATGGCATGGGTGCCCGCAGCCCAGCCTCTCCTGGCCCGAGCCTTCTGCACTGGGCCAGAGGTCCTCAGGAGACTGGGAGCCTGGAGCCTCCTCAGGTGTCTTAGTAGAGAACTGTCCCACGGAGCTACATTCCCCCATCCTCCCATGCTCCCCTCCACCAGTATTCCCCCCCCCCCCCCCCCCCCCCCCACCTCCTGTCCCTCCCCCGCCTCTGCACAGTTTAGAATTAGGATCTCACTAAACTTCCCAGGCTGGTCTTAGATCAGCTTTGTAGCTGAAACGGGCCTTAAACTTTTTCTTCCTTCCTTCCTTCCTTCCTTTTCTTTTTTTAAATAAATGGATTTTTTGTTTGTTTGTTTGGTTGGTTGGGGTTTTTTTTGTTGTTGTTTTGTTTTGGTGTTTGGTTGGTTGGTTGGTTGGTTTTTCGAGACAGGGTTTCTCTGTGTATCCTTGACTGTCCTGGAGCCACTCTGTAAACCAGGCTGGCCTCGAACTCACAGCGATCCGCCTGCCCCTGGGCTTTGAACTTTCAATCCCCTTGCCTGGTGTTGTCAGTATTACCACCTGTCCCACCAAGCCTGGCTATCTCTTGCAAGTTCGAAGTAGCCATCCTCCACCTGGCCAGCCTCAGGCACTCACAGCTCAGTTTTGGCTCATTCCCTCATTGACAAGCGTCACCCATCACTCTCTGCTGCCTGCATGTATGTCTGTGGGTGTCAGATCTTGGAGTTACAGTTGTGAGCTCCATGTGGGTGCAGGGAATTGGACTCCGGTCCTCTGGAAGAGCAGTCAGTTCTTCTAACTGCTGAGCCATCTCTCCAGCACTCGATACTATTCTTTCTTTTTTTTAAAAACAAAATTATTTATTTATTATTTATACAACATTCTGCCTACATGTACACCTGAGCACAGAAGAGGGCACCAGATCTCATTTTAGATGGTTGTGAGTCACCATGTGGTTGCTGGGAACTGAACTCGGGACCTTTGGAAGAACAGATGGTGCTCTTAACATCTGAGCCATCTCTCCAGCCCTCAATACCATTCTCACAGCAAATATGACTGGAGGGAAGTCTAATATCTTTCGGTTTGACAGTGGATTATCAGATACAGAATGGAAACCACCAATAAAAAAAAATAGATCCATTGGATTTCACTGAATTAACCTATTTTCTGAATCAAAGGACACAATCAGAAAAAGAAAGGATAAACTTTAGAATGGGAGAAAACTCTTGCAAGTAATATGTTAGATAAGGGCTTCCTCTTCAGAATCTATGAAGATTTTCTTGGGGCTGGAGAGATGGCTCAATAGTTAACAGCACTTGCTGCTCCTGCAGAGGACCCAGGTTTGGCTCCCAGCACCCACACCAAGCACTCAGAACTGTCTACCTCTAGCCTGGGGATCTGATGCTCTTTGGCCTCCTGGGTACCTGCATGCATGTGGTGCACATGGCTCATGCAGGCACACACACACACACACATGATAAACAAAAACCTTTAAAAATAATTCTTACAACGCAACAGGAAAATGTCATACAGCCAGGTTAGAAATAAGCAAGGGAAGACAAAAGGAAACAAAACAAAACAAGCTGAGGATTTGAATGAACATACAACCCAAGAAGACACACTGGAGAAGTAGGAAGGTTCACGGTGTGGTAACTAAGTGATAAAAGCCAGGCACAAAAGGATACACACACACACCACCACTGCCACCGCCACCACCACCACCACCGCCACCACTGCCACCATCATCATCATCGTCATCATCAGGTATATATTAAATGTCCAGCATAGCAGATCCATAGACACAGAAAGCAGAGTTCTGGAGACCAGGGTTGGGGAGGGTAAGAGACAGCTGCCCAGTGTTGATGGAGTTTTCTTTTTGAGTAACGAGATACTTGGCTGCAAACCCTTGAGTATGTACATAATACCACGTAGGTTTCCCTCCAAAATGGGTCGCTCTGTGTGATTCTTTCTCCAGTGAAGACAGTGTCATGAGGAATGAGGGTTGGGTTTTTTTTTTTGTTTTTTGTTTTTTTGGTTTTTCCCAAACAACAAAGCTTTATTCATCCTCAATGACTAAAGACAAGCTCATTGGCGCCTCGATTGAGAATGCTGTCATCTTGAGCTTCTGCGAGTTCTCTCTCAGTGCGTTTCAGCTTATCCAGTCTCTTCTTTTCGCTGCTGCTCCTCCTCTGCCCGGGGTTTTGAGTAACTGTAGCGTTTGGCGCCATAGGCCATGCTGAGGACCAGGGTGGAGTATCGGCAGAACTTGATGAATGAACAGACTTGAATCAGGGCACCATCTTGTCCATGGAATGAGGGTTTTATAGCCCACCCCCTTGATCTTGCATCTGAGTTGAATTCTCTCTTCTCATTTTCCACACTTTGGTTTGTCAACTAAAACTTCATTTTGGAGGAGATTCTGGGGGCTGTGAAGCTGGACTGGACCAGAACCCAAATCATCAGCATTCCTGCACAACCAGGGGACCCCAAGAGGCTGTGGGAGGCGACTCAGTGGGAGAGGTGCTTGCAACCAAGCCACATATCCTGATTTTAATGCCTAGAATTTAACTTTGGTACGCTCTCCTCTGATCCACACTGTTTGCCTGACCCTCCCCACAAAACAAAGAAACACACACACACACACACACACACACACACACACACACACAAATATATGTTAAATGCAAGATTTAAGGGGGCTGAAGAGATGGCTCAGAGGTTAAGAGCACTGCCTATTCTTCCCAAGTTCAAGTCCCAGCAACCACAGGTGGCTCACAACCCTCTCTAATGAGATCTAGTGCCCTCTTCTGGCCTGCTGGCTCACATGCAGGCAGAGTACTGTATAAATAAATGAATAATAAACAAACAAATAAATATTTTTTAAAAACTGAAAAAAATCTATTTTAAGAGGACCAAAGAAGCCTCTACAGAGGCCAGTGAGGGCTGGGTCAGCATTGCCATCTTCAGACACAAATTGTGAAGAGGCAACAGAGGTGCCTTTGAGACCACCAGAGATGCAGACATGATGTGGCATCCCCTCATTCCTCACCTCGTATCCCCATTCAATAGCAGGGACTTCCTGAGGCCCTCTCTCCTGCACCTCTGGGCACACAAGCTGGTGTCTGTGGTGGCAGGAGCTCTAAGGCATGAGCAGGAGAGGGCTGTGGCGGGAAGGACACTCTCCCAGTCGGTCAGAGTACACAGGCTGGTCATATTTACTCTAGCCTTGATGTAGCCTTGAGCAAGAGTGTGGGCTGGCCACAACTCTGCAAACCCAGGGCTGAAGAATGTCTGGAAAAGTCCTGGTTAATTGAGGGACCCCAGGTGAGAATGGGACCCTTGGAAAGTCCAAAAACCAGGGTCTCAGGGAGGAGCCAGGTTCAGGGATGTGCAGCCCAATGGCACTAGCATCACAGGAGCACAAAGTAGTGACTTTTCTGACTTCTCAAAAATGGTGTCAGATGGTGACAGTTTCAAAACTTCAATTGAAAGCCAACAGCAGCTGAGGGCACAGAAAAACCAACCTCCACCAGACAGTGCAAGCAAATGTGAGAGATGCCCACGTAAGAGGTGAGCACAATTGGCTTTGTTGGGTGCGTAGATAAAACAGACTAAAGGCTAAGCTTGTTACCACATAGACACATTCCATAGTGACACGACGGGCAACCTATCAGGAAGACCTCAACCCAAAGACACATACACTCACCAACAAACAGAGCCCAAAGATACACAGTGAGAAATTTCAGAAGGGGAGTGTGGAACAGAAATTTGCACTTCCAGTGTAAGAGAAGGTGACTAGTTCTCTGTGACCTGGAGCTGGAAGGGCCAGGATTTCCTGAGTCACACCCAAAGGGAGGGCAGGACCACAGTGGCAGGCACATCTCTGGTACAAGCCTTAAGAGCTCCTGGCCCGACGATGCTTTGTTTCTCCTCTAAAGATTTAATTCCAGCATCTTTGGGGATTACCTGCTGGGACAGGAAATTTACCAACACTTCTCTTTGTGCCACATGAATTCACAGTAGATGTTCAGTAAAGCATACCCATAAATTAATAAGTCACTGCTACTTACATTTTTCTTGGCTTCTAAAATATATTTTTATTTATTTATTTATTTATTTATTTATTTTGTCGATCTATTCATGCACACAAGTGCTGCAGAGGCCAAGAGGGTGTCAGATCCCCTGAGGCTGGAGTTACAGGCAGTTGTGAGCTGCTCCATGTGTGCTAGGAACTGAACTTGGTCCTCTAGAAGAGCAGCAAGTGCTCTTAGCCGTGGAGCCGTCTCTTCGGACACACACACACTGTTTTCTTTAATCAGTGGCCTATCCCAGCTAGATGCATCACTCCATTACAGCCTGCACGCACCAGCTTCTACAGACAGGTACTCAGTGGAAGCCACTTCCTGGCCAGAGATCACAGGTGCATTAGCCAGGGCAGGTGCCATGGGCTCTAGGGCAAAGAAAAGGCACTGTCACCAGCCCACAGGCATGGCAGAAGGCTTCCCAAAAAAAGGAGAAGACTCCATTTCCTGATACATCATGTATTATGTGGAATCAGGTAAAAAATATATCATGAGGAGGCTCCTTCTTGGCACCTGCCCGGGTCTCCTGGATATGGAGACAGTACTTCTTAAAATCTTACGGGAATTACACAATTTCTTGACTTGTTGCTTCATCCAGCAGAAATTAAAGGAGAAGCCCATCTCCCCAGGGCCCAGTCCAAACCTGGCTCTTCAGAGCTTCTCAGGGGTGCCCATAGAAGAGAGGAGTCAAAGGAATGTATTTAATAGTTTTAATGCCCAAAACCTGTGCAGGCCTGAGCAGACTGCACAGACCCTGAGAAGACCGAGCAAAGATCATGGGTTTGGAGACCTCCGTGTTCCCTCTGGGAGACCTGCCCCTCAGTCCCTACATAAGCAGGAAACTGAAGGGACCTGAGGACCATTTCTGCACTTGCACCTCCCCTTCCGGAGGACAGCAACAAGACTGTACCAACACTTTCTGGAGGGATGCCCCTGAAACAGAAGCTGGAGATGGCCTACATAAGTCTTGTGGCAGCCATGTCAGTCAAATGGATATTTGCCACAGAAGAGCAGCCCACGGCTGGGATCTGAGACCCACACGTAGAGCAGAATCAGAGTTGAACAAGGAAGCCACACCCCTCAAGCTTCACTCCCATGTTTAGTCTGAAGAGAAGCTCCAGCTGGCTCCAACAAATCCCCCAGAGAGGAAGAAGCCATCCTTCCCTTCGTCTTTGGGGATGGTGACAGGGGCAGCAGTTTGGGCTGACAACCAAAGTCAGTGAGGCAGAGGCCCTTGCCCCCAAAATGGAAAAGCCTCTGCTTGATGGGACCCAGGGAAGCTCACTGGAATCCTCCCTAGGGAAATGGGACAGAAGGACCCTTGGAGAATATAAGGAAAAGCAAATGAAAAGGTTTCACTGGTGCAGGGTGTTTGGGGGGGGGCACTTCTAAATCTCCCAGCCTAGCTGACCACACCTGTGCCCTGCCTGCCAGCCACAGAGCAAGACAACACAGTCTTCAAGGCATCTGCAAGTAACAGCACTGCTTTGCTTCTAGAAGGCCAAGAAAATGCCTGTTGCCTCTGAAAGGAATTCCCACTATCACTCAAAATCAACGTGTGTCCCCTATTCTACCAAACTAATGATTTGAAGAATTCTGCTCAGGACTTAACCTTATCCTCCGCCAAGGATGCCCAGCTATTTCCTAACCATAACCCAACCAGACAACGACCGAGAGCCAGGAGGTCAGAGCTGGGCTGTAGGCCAAGGACCCAGCCTTGGTCACTACATGAGATGGACAGCGGTTGCCTTGCGGATGAGCCTCTCAGTCAGGGGTGAGTTGGGTCTCAGAGCATCACGCTCCATCAGAAGGTTCCTGTGGAAACACACAGAGGGTTTGTTATAGAACCCTCTAGAAGGATGTGAGAATATGACTGGAAGGAGCAGAATGGGTACAGCCAGCTTACAGTACTTTGAGTCTACATTAGAGATAAGCAGCAGAGATGAGGACTCCAGTGTAGGCTCTCACTGTGGCTTCGTCTGTCTTAGGGGAAGCCATGGCTCAAGACCTCACAGCCCATGCTCCTGTCACAGTCTATGCTGAGGATGAGAGGGACAAGAGACACAGGGAGCCACATGTCAGACTCCCCCAGAAGAAGCAAGGGAAAGAACAGGTCTAGGAAAGCCTTAGTTTAAAGGAAGCAAGAACAGGATCCCTCTGAGCAGAGCCCTGCTGTGGATGAATGCTGCTGCTTGCTGCCACCTTGGTCCTCAGCATGACTTAGGGAGAGGACCCTTACAGAGGCATCAGTGTCCCTGTGAGAAACAGAGGAGAATCTGCTTCCTGAGTCTCAGGAGAAGCAACATGCAGCAATAGCTCTGAGCCAGGGCCAGGAGTGCACCAGAAACATCCCTGCTGGACCCTGATGCAGGACAGTTCAGCTTCCAGAATAACAAGACCAGTGAGTGGTGTCTGAACCACCATGTCTGTGTTGGTTTGATAATGGCCCTAGGAGCTTAAGATAGACACATTTAACAATGGTGGGTCTGTGAGGGGTGAGTGATATTAAGGGTTTGGGGCTTGGTACACAGGGAGGGGACAACCCCACAGCCAGGGTAGAAGTGTATCAGTCTTCTTTCTGCTGCTAAAATAAGTCATATGAGGCTGTGTACTTTGTCAAATTAAAAGATTTTTTTTGACACAGGGTTTCTCTGTGTAGTCTTGGCTGTCCTAGACTCACTTTGTAGACCAGGCTGGCCTTGAACTCACAGGATCCGCCTGCTTCCGCCTCCCAAGTGCTGGAATTAAAAGTGTGCGCCACCACGCCTGGTGCAAACTAAAAGTTTTATTTACCTATGTTTCATAGACTGAATGTCCAAGATCTAGGCCCTATGTGGCTTCAAAGCAGGCTGCTTGGGTGGGTGAACAAGGAAGAAAAGCAGAAAGGCAAATGACTGCATGCAGAACACCCCAAGCAGGTGGCTTTGCTTTAAAACATCTTTCAGGGCTGGAGAGATGGCTCATCAGTTAAGAGCACTGCCTGATCTTCCAGAGGTCCTGAGTTCAATTCCCAGCAACAACATGGTGATTGACAACCATCTATAATGTGATCTAATGCCCCCTTCTGGCATGCAGTACAAGCAAGGCAGCGCACCATCAGTATATATAATAAGTCAATAAATAAATCTTAAGAAAAATTCTTCATTGGACAGCACTCACTAGGGTCCCTGGAGAACTACTCTAACGTCTGAGGATGAGGCCTCATGACCACCCTCCAGGAGGAGTTCTCTTTTCTCCACTCTCTTCCCCTCTCAACACTTCCAAACTTGGGAACACAGGGCCAAGCCATGGAGCCAAGGCCACACTCAAACCATCCCAAACCACAGCAGAGGGATTTTGCCTGCCAAAGAGGGTGGGCTGCACAAGGAGGCAAGCACTTGGAAGGCGTGCCCCACTCCTGCAGGGTCCTCCCAGGCAGCTGTGCCCCCTCTCTCTGCTTGCACTATCTCCTTTCCCCTGGGTAGGACTTGAGCTGTGTGGCCTCAGCTTCAGCATGGGCCACACTGCACCCCAGAATCTGGGTGCTGAACCCCAGACAGCTCTTCTGTCCACAGAGCCCTCAACACCTAGCAGGTCCCCGAGGGGCTCAGCCAATATAGCAGCACCTGTGGCTTTTTACATATGGACATAGGGTGATAAAATCATGGATATGTGTCCATGGCATTTCTGAGTTCAGAGTATCTCAAGCGTTCCCAGCCATCACCTGCACTGCGGGGGTCTGGCCCACACTGGCCAGGGCACCTGCCTTGACCTCTTCTCACAAGGCAAGGACCCAGGAGCTCTCTCCTTGGCAGGGTGTGTGTTGAGGAAGAGGGAATATAATGGGTATGGGCTGGAGGAATTCCTTTACCGTCTCTCCAGACACCCCCCAGCTTCTAGGTTTCAGCTTTCTCTCCTAACCAGGCCCACTGGCTAAGTGCATTTGACATTTAGTTTCCTCTCCACACTCTATGGGATACTCCCATGGTCCTCCACTCCCTCACCAGCTCCACCATCATCCTTTCCTCCTGACCACAACCACGTAACTGTTCAGATGTCCATGTGACAAACTGGTTTTTTCAGAGGTTCCACAAGGACAAGGCCCATACCCACCCACTGTGCACTGTGTCCACAGTTAGCACAGGTGTCCACAGTTAGCACAGGTCAGTAAGAGCCTGTAAGCTGAGGCCTAATGAGCAGACGAAAAAAGGAGACAGGGGATCGCAGGAAGAGGGCACAGACATGCAAGGACCTGAGAGCAGGTGTACTGACTGTCTGTATATTTCCACATGGCTACAATGTAGAGATGGCCTGGAAGGCAGGAGGCTGGGTAAAAGTGTGATGGTGGCTGGGTAGTGGTGGCATACAGCATTACTCCCAGCAATTGGGAGGCAGAGGTAGGCAGATCTCTGAGTTTGAGGCCAGCCTGGTCTACAGAACAAGATCCAGGAGAGCCAGGGCTTCATAGACAAACTCTGTCTCAACACCCCTTCCCAAAAAGAGAGATTAGAACTAGCTGGTCCCTTTGTCAAGCTGAGCCTGCTAATGAAAGAGAACCAAATTCTCAGTTTGCTTCCTGCTTTCCTAACCCCAAAAGCAGGAGCACACATGTCAAGGCAGGTGCACGCACAGGGAGATCATGTGCAGGGGACCCGCCCATGCCTGGCTGTAGGAAGGGCAAAGTGCTCACCGGGCCACATTCTTATGGACGCTGGATGTGCAGTTGATGGCCGCATGAATCAGCAGCTGGTTGAAGATGTCTCTCTATGATGGCAATTATGCAAGTTAGGCCCCTGCAGCGTGGACCAGGGATGGGCTCCCATCCCAAAGGGAACACTGAGACAAACCCCACCCTCCACAGCACACCTTGGTGCCAGCTTCAACAAGAGTGTTCCTACCCCATGAGTAAGGACCACACAGGAGACACCTGGCTGCTGGTCCAGCACTGCAGCCTCTGGGTCCCTTCACTCAGCTGGCTCACCTGGGCGGTGCTGCCCCCAATCTTGACAATTCGGTAGCGGATTGGCAAGAGAAGTTCCAAGACTCGGTCAGGGTTCCCGTTCTCAGCTTCCACAAGGGCCTGGCACAGGGGCAGCCCCACATCTTGTGCCAACTTGTGCTGGCAGTTCTCCCCTGGGGACCTGTCACCAAGACCAAAGCTCAGTATTCACCTCCACAAAGTCTTCCTGGGTGGAGAGACCCAAAGTTAGGGCCTCTCACAGCTTCCTGATGCCACTCTCCTGGGGACAGGAGACACAGACCTCTGCCAATGTAGGGAGAGGCTCCTGTCCCCAGCCTCAGTTTGCTCATCTGGAAAGTGGTATAACAGCACAGAGATGTCAGGACTAAGGACAATGCCAGGTAAAGACTAGGCACCCACAGCCATGGCCACCAGAGAATGTGTCTGCAAGAACCTGTGCTCTCAGGCTGCCCTTGTCAGCCCAGAGGGCTTTGTTTCCAGCAGACAAAGAATCTGAGGCTAAGAGCAAAGAAGTAGCTAAGCAGCCCTCGGGAGGCAGAGCCAGGTGGATCGGTATGAGTTCGAGGCCAGCCTGGTCTACAAAGCACTGTCCAGGAAACCTTGTCTCAAAAAAAAAAAAAAAAAAAAAAAAAAAAAAAAGAAAGAAAGAAAGAAAGAAAAAGAAAGAAAGAGGTAGCTGGATGTCCCAAGGACACCCACAAGACCCCTGGGGTTCAGACAGCTATGGCGAAGCATGCCCACCTGGGAATACCCACCTAGAAGCATGGGTTTCCTCAAAGCTATGCTCACCAGCAGGACCTCACCCTAGCAGGCCTTGGCTCAGCCCTTGCAGGCAATCACCCTGTTATCTGGGTCCAAACCTCATGGTCTCAGGGCCTCACATACTTGCTGGCCTCCTGCAGAGTGGTCATCAGCTCCTGTGTGGTCTGGAGGTCCTGTGCACCCAGGGAGGCCATCAGCAAGTGAGCATCATTGAAGAGAAGGACGTGGTCTCGGGTATGCTTCTTGGTCACAGGTAGAACAGCCTGCCACCGTTGGCCAATAGACACCCCTGGGGACAAAGAAAAGTGTGAGGCAGCAGTGTGTCTTACACTTGTTTCTTCTGAACCCACATCACTCAGAAGCCCATCCAATCTTGTCCCAGTAAGAGGCCAGGATTGGGGTGTTGGAGAAAGATGGGATGGTAGTAAGTAGGGCCACCAAGGCCTATGCTCTCCTTGTGTGGCGGGAAACACCACAAACCCATGAGGTAAAAGCAGATTTGAAAAAGTGTCACCGGCTATCAAGCTACTCCTACGCCTTGATAGACGCCCAGAACATGTTTAAATGTTCCCTGTGGTAATCTCAAGCCTAGTACCTGTGGAGAGGTGGCTGGGTGGTTAAGAGCACTAATTGTTCTTCTAGAAGTGCTGAGTTCAATTCCCAACAACCACAGGGTGACTAAGGACCATATAAAGGGATATAGTGCCCTCTTCTGGCAGGCAGGTGTATATGCAGAAAGAACACTCAGACATTAAGAAACAAATACATACATACATACATACATACATACATAAAAAATTTAAAAACTGAACAATGATCCTTGATTCACAACAATGAGGGAATGAGAAGCCTTTCCAGCCTGTTGTTCACTGTGTACCCCACCTCATCCCTCACACTTCTGTGGAGCATCATCTGGACCTCCAACCTGGACAAGAAGCCAGGCCAGTCAGGGTGACCATGTAGCCTGGCGTGGCAGGTGGAGAAGCCTCTGCAATGTCAGAGTTGGGAAATTCTCACCAAGAGGCACCAGCCAGTAGCCAGGTACCACTTGTGCCCTGAAAGACATGCCAGTTAGCATACGGCTTTGCCAAGGTTCCCTGCCTCAGGCTACCACACCAGGGAGGGGTGGAGACTAGAATAAAGGGCAGTAGATGGTAGGTCAGTGGCCTGGGACTGGCAAGGAGACAGCGGCATCAGCTGCCATGCAGAGATGCAGCCAGCCTCCTTCATCCCAACGCCTCACCCTCAGGACCGGCAACCACACTTTCTCTCCTTGTGTAGGGAGAGGGAAGAGACACAGGTACCTTCCATCTGAAGACGGTAGAGCATGGAACAGCTGTTCAGCACATCCACCATGGAACCACTGGCCTGCAGGCTGGGAAGGATCTGGAAGGCAAGGGCCGTGGGAGACCAGGCTCAGGGGCCCAAATAATGACAGGGCCATGGTATAAAGGAATGTGAATTTAGAACATGGCAGTTCTGACAAGATCTTCTAGGTCTGTGTAATCCAGTTGGAATATAAACAGGCCTTTCATCCAGGAGACAGAGGCAAACAGATCCGAGTTCAAGGTCAGCCTGGTATAGAGCAAGTATCAGGTAAAGAAAAGCTTAGGTCCAGACATGCTGACACATGCCTTTAATGCCAAATGAAGGAAAAGTTAGTTTGTAGAAGGAAGCACCCATGTTGGAAAGTGATGTCTAATTGAGAGGCAGAAAAGTTGACAATGAATCAGAGAAGATTTGACAGAATAGGATATGGCCAACTGTCACAAAAAAGAGAGAGGAGAGGGAAGCTATTTAAGAGGCAGTTTTACAGAGATAAGGGGCAGTTTTCATTTTTTGTTTTGTTTTGTTTTGTTTTTTAACCCGGACAGTAATAAAGAGATGGGTTGTAGAGAGAAAGGTGGGGCGGGAGCAATGGTTCAGCTGTTAAAGGCTAGGCTCACAATCAAAACTATAAGAGAACTCAGATGAAGATGGAACCAGCCAGAAAATGAGAAGGAGCCAGAAGACTAGAGCAGATTGCTGAGTTAGTCTGAGGCCAAGCAGAGCAACTCTGGACCAAGAGAGAAGCCAGATTAAATAAGTCAGCTGGGAGAAGAATTTGAGCCAGAACAGCTGAGTTGAACCAGCCATCCCAGAGCTCAGAACAAGAAAGGGTGAGCTTATTCAGTAGTAAGTCTCAGAGGCTGAAAACATTCTAGGTCTACGTTAGATTGTATGGAGGCTAGAAGCTTCCAGGACTAGGCCTGGGTTAGCAGGAGGAGGCAGTAAGTCTCCCAGACAAAAATAGAGCCAGGAGAATAAAAGTTCTTTTTATACTATGGGAACAGCCAGAGTTCTGATGAGCCGTGAGTGTGGCCTGCACAGAGAAAGCCCTCAGCAAACAAAAGCTCTAAGCATCATCCCCAGCACCCCAGACATCAGGACCACCACCACCTTCACTTCTCAGCCTTCTGATTAAGATAAAGTGCAGTACCACAACACTCAGTAAGAGATCATGCAGCTGTGAGTGCCAGAATGCATGAGGGGCACACACACACACACACACACACACACACACACACACACACACACACAGACGCCCACTCCACTGTGTGCCCAGGCTTAGTCCTGGCTCTGTCAACTGCCACTCTCTCACCCTGTGCCTAACGTTGCTCTGCCATGAGACTCAGGTCTTGCCTGGTTTAGATTCAACTTTGCTCACTAGGAGACCTATGTACACCTCAGAGCACACAGTTCATGTCACCTCATCTTCTGTCTAAGAAGCTGATCGTGACAGAAGGACTCCTCCAAGAGACCCTCGGCTGCCAGGTGTTTGGTGGTCTGACCCCCACATCATGAGCATCCTGTGCCAAGATTTCATTCCTAAGACCTCAGTGGGGAGCTTTTCCTTTCAAAGAATGCCCAGGGGCTGAGAGGGTAAGTTTAGAGAGATGGGAAGGTTCTAGAGTTGGCTAGCACAATGGGGCCCAACAGCTCAATATGCTAAGGCTGCAATGCCACACAATTTATCCTCATCATTATTTCGCCTGTATGAGTGCTTTGCCCGCATGTATGTCTATGTGCCATATGTGTGCCCTGTGCCCACAGAGGACAGAAGTGGGCATCTGGTCCCCTGGAACTGGAGTTACAGAGAGTTTTAATCTATGGTATGAGTGCTGGGAATTGAACCTTGAACCTTGTACTTTGGAACAATAGTTAGTGATCTTAAACCATGGCCCATCTTCCATCTTCTAGCCCCACAACTTTTCTTTTTTCTTTTTTTTTTTCTTTCTTTTTCATGTGACATTAGGATCCCATGCATGCTAAGCAAGTCCTCTAACACTGACATCCCTAGGCATGTTTTGAAAACTGTTTTTTTTTGTTTTTTGTTTTGTTTTGTTTTTGTTTTTTTTTTGAGACAGGGTTTCTCTGAGTTATCTTCGCTGTCCTCAAACTCACAGCAATCCGCCAGCCTCTGCCTCCACAGTTCTGGGATTACAGGTGTGCGCCACCACACTGAGACAGGGTCTCACTATACTTCCAAAGCTAGGCTTGACCTCTCTTCATAGTCCAGACAGACTATGAAATTTAATCCTCCTGCCCAGCCTCCTGAGCAGCTAGGGTTTCAGGTCTGTGCCACCATAAGTAGATTCATTTTTATAGCATAGATTTTGTTAACAATAAAAACAAACAGGAGTCACTCAAGATGGTTCAATGGTTAAGAGCACTGGCTGCTCTTCCAGAGGCTCTGGGTTCAATTTTCCAGCACTCACATGGTACCTCACAACCATCTATAGGCTCTCTCTTCTGACCTCTGCAGGCACCAAATATATGTGGGGCTAGAAGATGGAAGATGGGCCATGGTTTAAGATCACAAACTGTTGTTCCAAAGTACAAGGTTCAAGGTTCAATTCCCAGCACGCATATATATACAAATAAAATACATAAATCTTTAAAAAATTAAAACACATATAGTTATATGCACATACCACTGGCCATATAGTTCAGTAAAGGCACTGGTGAGGCCAAGGCTGTTTTGATCACTGGAACTCACATAGTAGAAGGAAAACAGACTTCTGCAAGTTGTTCTCTGACTTTCACATACATGTCATGTCATGTATAAATATATGCAATAAATAAATGCGAATTTTTTTTTGAGACAAGGTCTCACGATGTAGCTCTGGATGTCCTAGAACTCACAATGCAGTCCAGGCTGGCAGTGAACTCACAGAGATCCATCTGCCTCGGCCTCCTGAGTGCTGGGATGAAAGGTGTGCATATCACACCTGCCTCTGACTTTTTAATATTTATTTTTATGTGTGTTGGTATTCTGTCTGCATGTTGGTTTGATGGTGCCAGGTACTCAGGAATAGAAGTTACAGGCAGTTATGAGCTGCCATGTGGGTGTTGGGAAATTAACCTGGGTCCTCTGGAAGAGCAGCCAGTGCTTTTAACTATTGAGGCATTTCTCCAATGCCCTACCTCTGACTTCAAGTTAAAAATTAATGAACAAAAATCCAAACCAATACAAACCCTCTTATGGACAGACGTATTGCCTTGTTAAGAATACCACACCTTTAATCCCAGCCCTTGGGAGGCAGAGGCAGGCAGATCTCTGGGAGTTCGAGGCCAGCCTGGTTTACAAAGTGAGTCCAGGACAGTCAAGGCTACACAGAGAAACCAAAACAACAACAAAACAAAACATCTAGCTGGGTGGTGGTGGTGGCACATACCTTTAACCCCAGAACTGAGGAGGCAGAGCCAGGTGGATATCTGTGATTTCAAGGCCAATGTGGTTCACAGAGAATATCCCAGGATTGTTACACAGAAAACTTTGTCTCAAAGGAAGGAAGGAAGGAAGAAGGGAGAGAGGGAGGGAGGGAAGGAAGGAAGAGGGAGAGGAGGAGGAAGAGGAGGAGGAGGAAGAGGACAAGGAGGAGGAAGAGGAGGAGGAGAAGGAGGAGGAGGAGGAGGAGGAGGAGGAGGAGGAGGAGGAGGAGGAGGAGGAGAGCCATTTGAAAGGACAGAAACAGTCAGAGATGCCCTTAGACCGGCCTTTCTAGAACACCACGAGTCAGCAGAGACTCCACGACACACAGTCAGGATGTGGCTCTTGACAACAGCCAGTCCCACAAAGTCTTTTATTTCTTTTTTCATTTTTTAAAGACAGGATTTCTCTGTGTAGCCTTGGCTGTCCTGGACTCACTTTGTAGACCAGGCTGGCCTCAAACTCACAGCGATCCACCTTGCCTCTGCCTCCCGAGTGCTGGGATTAAAGGCGTGCGCCACTACTACTGGCTTCCCACAAAGTCTTATCTGAGAACTTGGTGCATTCCACCACTATTAGCTCTGGCTAGGACAACACCAACAAGCTAGGAGAAGGCCCGGAGGCTACGAGAGTCACAGGCAGACTGTAGCAACATGCCATAAAGGATGAGAATGTACTTACATGGCTGTCATAGATGGTTAGCGCGGCCTCATATTCCCCCTGCAAAGGTGACATTGCTATGAGTAACATCTGGAGAAGTCAAAAAGCGATGCTTGGAAACACACTAGGAAGAGCTGACCAAGGCCCCCAGTAAACGAGATGGGCAGGGCTCAGTGGTAGCCCAGTGTGGAGGGAGGAGAAG
Source organism: Acomys russatus (assembly GCF_903995435.1). Classification (NCBI taxonomy): domain Eukaryota; kingdom Metazoa; phylum Chordata; class Mammalia; order Rodentia; family Muridae; genus Acomys; species Acomys russatus. Next base: position 48,323,105 of record NC_067153.1, on the reverse strand, counting down.
TTGAGCTAGGAGCCCCCATATCTCTCTCTATGGTAACAGCTGGGAGAAGTATCCTGAGGAGTGGGATGCTGCCAGTCCCCATCATCTCTCCTCATCCCTCTCTCATCGTAGAAGAATTTCTGGTGCTGTAGTTCCAATCTAAGACTCTCTCTGTGTTCCCCAGAACTGTTCCAACCCCACTATGGTGGTATAGATGAGAGTGTCCCCCATGGGCTCAGATGTGTGAATACTTGTTCCCCAATTGGTGGCACTGTTTGTACAGGCTTAGGAGGTGCAGCCTTGCTGGAGGAAGTGTGGCACTAGAAATGGGCTTTGAGAGCTTAAGGCCTCACCCTGCTCTCCTCGGTTCATGCTGCTTTGTGCTTAGATGAGGTGAGCTCTCAGCACCCAGTTCCTGCAGCTATGTGTGCTGCTTGCTGCCATGCCTCGCCATCAAGATGGAGACTCTTTTGCCTTGGAACCGTAAGCTGAATGAACCCTTTCCTTTGCAAGTTGCTTTGGTCTCAGGGTTTTATCACAGCAATAGAAAAGTAACTAAGCCTGTTTCCCAAGAGTGAAAGATATCTTTGAGGAGTGCAGCCTGCCAAGCTCTTGCAGTATGAATGCTGTATTGCTTCAGACACCATCTGTGCTGGAGAGGTTGATGTTAACTTGACACAAGCTAAAGTCATCTGAGAGGGGGAGGGAACCTCAATTAAGAAAATGCCTCCATGGGCTGGAGAGATGGCTCAGAGGTTAAGGGCACTGACTGTTCTTCTGGAGGTCCTGAGTTCAATTCCCAGCAGCCACATAGTGGCTCACAACCATTTATAATGTGATCTGATGCATTCTTCTGGTCTGCAAATGTACATGCAGGCAGCACTGTATACATAATTGTAAGTAAATAAATCTTTTTAAAAAAAGCAACAGAATTTTAAAGAAGAAGAAGAAGAAGAAGAAGAAGAAGAAGAAGAAGAAGAAGAAGAAGAAGAAGAAGAAGAAGAAGAAGAAGAAGAAGAAGAAATGCCTCCATAACCAAGCTGAAGGCAAGCCTGTAAGGCATTATCTCAATTAATGATTGATGGGGAGGGCCCTGACAATTGTGGGTGGAGCCATGCCTGGGCTGCTGGTCTTAGGGTCTATAAGAAAGCAGGCTGAGTAAGCCATGGGGAGGAAGCCAGGAAGCAGCACTCCTCCATGGCCACTGCATCAGTTCCTGCCTCCAGGTTCCTTCCTGCCCTGTTTGAGTTCCTGTCCTGCCTTCCTTCAGTGATGACTACAATGTGGAGATGTAGGTCAAGTAAACCCTTTCCTCCCCAGCTTGCTTTTGGCTATCGAGATACATCACAGCAATAGAAGCCCTAACTAAGACACCATTTGTACCAACACACAAAGGTGCTACATGGAAGTCAAACAGAGCGGGCAACTGGGAACCACCTCTTCACTGGACATCTGCAGTGGGTGAGACAACCCATAGAAACAAGCAACCTACCTTTTCAATCAAGTACAGGGCCCAGTGCCAATAGATATGGCTAGCCAGCATATTGGAGTCCTGCAGAAAGAATGAAAGAACAGCTGAGCACCTGTGGGCTTGGTCTACAGTGTGGTTGGTATATCGCACGAACCCCTGGGTTCAATGCCGAACATAGAGTAAGCTGGGTATGGAGGACCACACCTGTGATCCTGGCACCAGGGAGGTGGACACAGAGGTTCAGAAGTTCAAAGTTGGGCTGGGCAGATGCTCACTTGGTACAATGCTTGCTATGTAAGCACGAAGACCTGAGTGTGACTCCCTGTACCCAGCTCACAGCATGACATGATGATGTAAGACTGTTATCACATGAGGATCCTTGAGGTTTTCTGGCCAGCCAGTCTTGCCTAATCAGTAAGCTGCAGGTGCTAGGGAAAGGTCCTGCTCACAAACACAGGTGGATGGCACCTGAGAAATCACAGTGTGTCTTCCACATGTATACATATACCTGTGCACTTGCACCAACCTACAGGTGCACTTGTACATGGACAAACACAAAGATACACAAACACATAAGCAGAGGTGGGGTGTGTGTGTTGGGGGAACAATGTAAAGGAGAGAAGCCAGGCCAGCTAGATGCCAACTAGTGCTCCCCACGCAGGTGCTTCTCCCTACCCATAGAACCTTCCAGCATCTGCCTGGGAAGCCCCAGAAAAAGTAGCTTCTCTTCTTTAGGCTCTTTGTACCCCCCAAATATTTTCCAGACCCTGGAGTCTGGACACCTTTAGAATGGGCTGCATGTTCATACACCTACCTGTTATCCATGCCTGGAGATGCTGGGAATTAGCCTGCCTGTCAATCACAGTCCTTCCTTGCCCAGGGAACTGCTCAGAGGGATGCTGGTGATGACCATGACCTGCCTCCTCTCTGAAACACTGAGCATCTCTTCTCAGTGCCAGGCACAGGAAAGGGCTTACTGCCCTAGCTGTGGTGCCCTTACAGCCTGCTGTGGTACAGAAGGAAGGGCAGCAAGGACACGTGGACCAGTGGCCAGGCCACATGCCAGAGAAAACAGGACCACACAGAGGAAGAAGGGCCCCCATAGATAGTGGGCAATGAGGATATGACAGCAGCCAGTCAGGATCAGGGATGAGTAGTATTGGGAATAGGGAATAGGGACAGTGAGGCCACAGAGTGCTCACGCCATGGAAAGTGGAGGAGGCTGGTGTGCTCACTGCCCAAATGAGGAGGCTCACATGCCCCAAAATGTTTGTAACCTTGCCTAAGGACTTATTCCTGTTGGAACAATAAAAAGCCATCACACCTGGGCAGTGCAAATGGGAGAGGCATAGCAAAGGATCATGGGCCTTTGGGAAAGAGACTGGAAGAGATGGGAGGACACCAGAGGAGGAGAGGAGGAGAAAGGAGGCCAGCGCTATGGGTTAGGTGGAGGAAGAAGCACATGGCCAGTGTGGATGGACGGTTTGGACCTGATGAACAGCATTAACAAGTGTTTGAGATTCTACATGCAATAGAAATTATTAGAAGCATATGGCATGGGATTGGGCCAGGACATAGGATACCTGCCCCAACGTGGAAGGTAGTTTAGGGGATTAATATCTGCCCTGCCCCAGGTTAATTAAAGATTTAAAAAAATATATAAAAGGTGTCTGTGTTTCATTGATTGCTAGTGGGTTATAAAATACCACTATAATAATAATTATAGGGTTAATAATAAATATTATTAGGCCATACTTATAAATTAACTGCAACATGGCTCAGGGTGAGCACTAGAGCTATGACCTCCATAGGCCCCATTGGCTAGCCAGTGGGCCATCACCCAATGAGCCTGCCTTAGTCCCACCCACTGCACCATGTGTTTCCTGCTGGCAGCAGCAGAAGCACAGGCAACTCAGGGTCCTGAGCATGTGCAAACTAACTAGGGTCTAATTTACCCAGCACCTTTGGACACATTCTTCTCACAGCAAAATACCTCAGGAAGACCTCAATTGTAGTCACTTCTAAAACCCTGGTAGATGTTGCGGTGCTAGGGGGGCTCCCTGGGGATGTTTGGCTGTCAGGGATGTCTCCAAGCTGAACCTAAGCTCCCAGGGAGCTAAGCCTCACCTGTAGGTCCCACCCAGCAAGCCTTGGGGGAATTCCTGGTGTCAGACTAGGTGGCCCAGCAGAGGACCAGCAACAACTCAGTTCATACCTTCCAGTGGCCTTCTGTGCGCTGCATGAACTCCATCCCGTCTTTGACCTCTGCTCTCATCTCATGTATATGGGCCATAGTGTGCACTGACCAGGCATCTGTGGGCTCAATAGATAAAGCCTACAGGAGGTAAGAGATGGGAAGACAAAGAAAACAGGGATTAGCCTGGTGGCCTGGACCCAGCAACAGCAAGGGTGGGAACTGGGCTCTAACTCAGGGCCCAGCACCAGCTTCATTTCCTTGTTGTCTAGGGGGTACCAATGTGTGTCTTACCCACCATAGCAGGCTGCCGAGGAGGGCATGTCTGCCAGTCTCACAGATGAGGAAACTGAGGCTCAATGAGGCCAGGATTTGCTTCCTGAGCACATTTGAGTCATCTGCAATATGCTACCCAGGAGCTCTGTGCCTCAGTTTCTCATGATGGCCTTTGGGGCTCCCTTCCTTTCAGGGCTTTGAGAACAGTGTAGACTGTTACAATCTCTGGTGGTGAATGACAGGAGGCTGCCCTTCCCACTTACACTCAGGGGATGGTTACACAGGTGGCTTCCTGAGGGAGAAGCAACTGGTTCTAGCAACACTTGTTAGTGACAAAATCTACATGAACCCTGAGCTCTGCAGTGAGGCAGAGGGACACATGAACAGCTCTCACCTCCTTGTCCATCTGTTCACCAGGTGACTTCATGTTTCCTGAGCTCAAAGCAGTAAACTGGGGCTCACTGCAACCCCATCACTGGCTTATTCATTGCCCCACACCAAATCATGGGTCCCTTAGACTTGCTCTCCCTGGAGTCTGGAAGTGCAAGTGCCTCAGCACTAGCCTGGCACCTGCTGTAAGGGTTTGGCAACATGCCCCAGCAGTCTCTGCCTTCCTGCTCCTGTCCCTCAGCTTCCACACTCTTGTCCACTCTATGTGAGAAGACAGGGGTCACACATCATGTCTGCATGGCCTTGGGACAGATGTTCTGTGTACCAGGGCATCTGGGGACATTGCAGAGTGCATCCTGAGCATGCTGGGCACCGGCACCCACTTAGGGACCCCCCCAACCATGCTGCTTTTACACAGGGGGTTGAGAAATACAACTCAGCCTTGATCTTTCTGTCTATAGGGCTGACCAGCATCCTCACACAACTGGAGTCTTGTGAGGTTTCCTGGAAGACTCCAACTCTGCCTGTTCCTCACAACTCTCCTGCCCCTCACACCTGAGATTGACCTGCTGGGCTTGCTGTCACCTGGTGAAGTCCCTGTAGTCCAGTGGAGCCTGGTGCTGTCCACCTTGTGGAAATCTGAGTGCCTTCACGTCTAGCAACTGTCTATGGGATCTGAGGCTAAGGTCAGTGGGGCCTATAGCACCAGGAGAGCTGGAGCAAGGGACAAGAAGAATCAGTTGTCGGGGGCAATATTTTGCCATATCTTCTTTGTTGAAAGACTTGAGACTACATCTTCGACCATCTTTCTTTGTAGTCAGCTTGTCACAGTGCCACTCAGAGCTCCTTCAATTGTTGCCCTGGGCCCTCCACATGCCCATGTATCTCCCCCAACCAGAGCAGCATTTCTATAGCTTAGTTATGAATGGGGTATCTGGCTACCTTGATCATACAGCTTAGGTGGCCAAGGAGCTACCTGGAGCCCTTAGGTCCGACCCAGAGCTAAAGAAACAACAATAAAACCCCATTCTCTTGATCCCTGAATCTGGACTGAGTCTGATTCAGGCTACCTTCAGAGACCCTGAGGGAACTGCCATGAGGAGGGGCAGCACTTGAGACCCAATTGGGCAATGCCTGGGTGCGGAGTCACAGCAGGGATGCAGGGAAGCTAGGATGTAGTCCAGGCTTTTGAGAGGACAGCCATCTTGACAGGTTGGCCAGGTGAGGATCTGACCCCTGAGCTTTATCACCATTGGAGGGCTCTGCCTAGCCTCTCTCTGAGCTTCAGCTCTGGTGTAGTTTGGGCACTACATTGCTTAACAGGGTGGGCAGAGACCATTGGCAGAAACAGGCATGGGCAAAGTGCCAGTTGTGAGCCTGGTCTAAAAAGCATATGTCACTCTCCACGCACGGCAGTGGCTCCTTGCACCTTCGTTTCTACTCTTGAAAGGACAAGAGTGGCAGAGAAGGACTTCAAGAGCCTTGTGCCACCTTGCACCCAGGTCTGTCCCTCGACCCTGGGGCCAGGCCTATAGGTGTATCCCAGAGCTCCAGGCTAGCAAGCACATCCAACCAGAAAAAAAGAACACCGGGCCCGAAGCTGAGGCCCCCAGAAGGTTTCATACTGGCTCCACCCCTCCCATTGAGGGCACCCCAGTGATGAGTGAGGGCTAAGACACAAGCTTGAGGGCAGGTTAAACCCCTCCACTCAGGCAGAAAGAGCATCACATGATCAGGCCCTGACCTAGGAAACCTGTTTGAAGTCTCCACCCACCTCAAGCCACAGGCAAGGCCAGACCTGGTGGAATGGTAAGAGATTCAAGGAGGAAGAACCAAGGTTTGCATGGCTCTCCTGTAGTGAGCCAGTCTGCCTAGCCCTGTGGCTCTGGAGCCAACTGGGACTCAGAGAAGCACTGAGCCATCACTCTGGTGACGCCTGAGAGCAGGAGCCACCACCTCCCTGAGCCTCTCTGCCTTCTCTGCTCCAGGGACCTTGGGGGAGATTAAAGGAGTGACAGACAGGCCACTCCTTCCCCTAATACCAGCCCCTCCTGATCCATGAAACACCCCGATGAGGGAAGGCAGGGTGGCTTGGTCAGCATATGAGGAGCCACACCCTGAAGGGCCTCACACCTTGAGAAGGGCCCACTCACCTCTTTGGCAAGCTTTTCTGCTCTGTCATAGAAGTTGGTTTCCATCAGTCCAAAAGCATAGATGCCTTTCACATAGCTGAACACAGAGAAAAGACTTCAGTACCCAGGAAGATGACAAGGAGAGATGAGTCCCCCAGCAGGATCGGCCAGAGTCCTCACACCCAGGGCTTGTATGTGACTGTGTTCATACATAGAGGGTTCCCAGGTGGAACCGAGGTACCATGCAGTGGGCGGCAAACTGATCACTGTTGTCCATTTTGTGAGCGGGCCCTGTAGAGCTGGTGTCAAGGAAAGAGGACTTGTTGATACCCTGATTCTGCTCAGGCCATCAGGGAGCCAGAAAAATGTGCATTGCTGCGAGCCACCAGCAGGTGGCAGCACTGAAACAATTCCTTGTCCCAAGCCAGAGAACAGTAGTTTTGATCTTTCCCTGATGCTCATTAGGAAGTTTCTCAGACTTCCTAATGCTGTAGGACCCTTTAATACAGTTCCTTACATTGAAGTGACCACCACCCCCAACCATAAAGGCATTTTCATTGCTACTTCATAACTAATTTTGCTATGTTGTCTGTGTTTTTCAATGGTCTTAGAAGATCCTTGGGGGGGGGGGGATCATTTGACCTCTGAAGGGGTCTCTACCCATAGATTGAAACCACTGGTCTAGAGACCTCCTTCTTGGGAAGTCTGGTGTTATGGGTAGCTCAGGCTTTGGTTGCACTGTGCACCATCTTTCATGCAGCCAGGGAACACCCACTGATTGCCGCACCACTCCCTACAGCCAGATTCCAGGGGGTTGTTTGCCCACATCACCCTCCACTCTGGACCACATGCTGGGAATGACTTCATACTTGCATTCTCATCAGTCACCCAAGCACTGAATCCCGAGGCTGTCAGTCACAATTGACAGAGAAGTTTTATCCTGTGTCCCTATGGGACTGAGTGAGGAAAGATGCTGGTGTCTGAGACTCGGGTGTCACCTTTACTGTCCAGCACAGGGGTACATAGCAGCTTTTCCTTGAGAACAGTGGTTTATAGTTGGCTTTGAAAAATATTTGCCAAGGGCTTACTGTAGGTCAGGTATTAGTAGCTCGTGAGTTGTTTAATCATCAATTTGGCTGAGCCATGGTACCTGGACCTGTGGTCAAGCACCATTCTAAGGGTCACCACACAGATGCTTGAATCATCAGGCGTGATTAACTTTTTAATCAGTAGACTTGGAGACAAGAAGATTCCCTACAATATGAGTAGGCCTATTTCAATCAGAAAAAATCATGGAAAGAGAAAGAAAGACATTCTGCCTTCCAGCTGCCTTTAGATACAAAGAGGAAATTGCGTTGACTTCGGTGGGACTTTGCAGCCTGTCACACTGCCCTGCAGGTTCTGAATGTGCCTGATGCTACTCTCTGGAGAGTGCTCCTTTCCCTTGTGGTGACTGGCATATCCAGAGGTCAGTGCACTAACCAGCTTGGGAGAGAGAAGGATGTGGCCACAGACCTCCTGGCACTATACAGATGAACATGGAATAACCTGGCCTGGAGACACACACCTGTAATCCCAACACCAAAGAGAATAAGGCATGAGATTGCCATGAAATTGAGGCCAAGCTGTGTAACTGAATCATATCCTATGTTAAAAATTAATAAATCTAAATCTAATGATGGACATGATGAATGGTAATTGAGCTTAGAGATTATAATCTTGGGGATGTTTGTTACTGTAACAAAAGGAATCCTATCTGACTGATACACAATGGTACTACCTTGTTCACAGGATGGGATGAAGATCAAATCAAGGAAAGGAAGCCTTTTAGATTAGCGGAAGAAGTCTCATTAGCTTTAGGCTGAAGCCAATAGAGTTTCTGTGCTTTTAGGATGGAGAAGGATGAAATGATATGGCTTCTTAACGGCATGTACCTGCTAAAGGGGATGCTAGGGGTCCAAAAGGGGTAAACCCGAGCCACGGAATCCCGCATCTCCTCATGGTTACCCAGTAAAAAGTAGGTTCTGTGCGAAAACTTCAGGGCCAACATGTCTGTCGGGTGGTCCCGGAGAATCAGTTCCCAGCGATCACAGGCCTTGGGCAAGTTCCTGGAAGCCAAGAACACACAGAACATGAAGTCCACATCCACAAGGGAGTAGGAAGCCATCCTGTGTCCCTATCTGCATGAGCTGCTTTGAAGCCATTGTCTCTGGGGCTGGGGAGATGGCCCATGGATACAAGTTCTTGCTCTATAAGCACGAGGACCTGAGTTCAAATCCCCAGCACCTGAGTAAGCCTCAGCCATGGGCATAGGCCTGTAAGCCCAGTGCTGGGCGCAGCCATGAAAGGGGGATGGCTGAGGCTTGCTAGCCACCAGCCTAGCTGAAAGATTGTGAGCTCTAGGTCCAGCGAGAGACCTTGTCTCAAGGAATTAAGATGAAGAATGACAGGATGGGACACATGACATCTTTCTTTGGCCTCTGAGCACAAGGGCACCTGCATAACTCACAAGCACAGGCATGGGTACACACGCCATAACACAGCCCTGCACACAAACATTAATACAGTAATAAACATGAGATATATAAAATAGTATAGTTGTGCATTTGTATTATGCACATGCCACAAAACTAAAGAGTCCTGCAATGTGAAGTGGGGAGGAAATACTTCTTCATTCAGCATTCATTTTGGGGCAGAGAGATGGACTGCTGAGAAGCTCCCTCAAGCTCTGCGGCATCACCTTGCACAGGCTTGGGATCCCAACCCCCACCCCAGGGAGGCCCCTCACCCCTCAGCAAACATCTCCACAGCAGACACGTGCAGCTGCTCCCGAGGCGTCAGGGTCTGGGTTCGGGAAACCTCCACCATCGTCTTCACAGCCTGGTCCAGGTTTTTGTCCAGCTTCACGGAGCTTCCCGTGCCAATGAGCACAAGGCCGTTAGAGATGGCATGGCCCATGGCTGAGAGAAGATTGGAAGACAGTTGGTCACTCAGCCTAGCCCAGCCCCACACCCCACGAAGTGTGAGCCAGGCTGGGTACGGGCTTGCTGTCGAGGCTTCATGGGGCAGTGGATGCTGCAGCACTGCTCAAGTAACCGAGGTTGCTTTTAACTGGGCTTTCGTTGAACCCCGTGGTCTGAAGTATTTCCCTGTGCCCTCAGGAACCTGGCAGAAGCTGTGAACTGGTTCATAGGCTGGTATTATTGCTACAGCCAGCCCAGGCCTCCTGGGATGCTCAGTGAATGCTGTTCAGGGAACTGAGTCAACAAATCCCTGGGGCCCACACTCTGATCCTATCGGCTGCTCTCACACAGGATGGTGGGGTGGGTAGTCCTTCCTGAAGGTGTAAGGACTCAGGCCCTACCCATGCTCCCCAGCCCCATCTTGAGAGAGATATGGTACCCTCTGGTGTGAAGAACTAAATCATTGACACTAGCCTGCAAAAAAGAACCATAATACTAAGATGCCTACTACTTTAAGTATCAGACCCCGCCCACAGCCTGAGTCCACTCTGAGCACTAGCTGTCCCTATGGCAGCATATGGTTGGCCCTGCTTTTCTCTTGAGGATCTCCTCATTCTGTCCTTGCCAGGGCAAGAGCAGGGCCTTGGCTTTAGCTTGGCTACACTGCTGCAGGTGATAACAGTGTCCCTAACTCTCCTCAAGTCCCAGGATCCTCACCCCACACAGGGGCCACCCATGGGGGACTCTGCAGCGGACTGGACTGACCTCCCCCATCCCAAGACACACAGGGGCTCCATTTCCACACAGCGCTAGTGGCTCTGGAGATGTCTCAAATTCCTAAATCCCAGACAAAGGTTTCAGGAGCCATCTCTGTGTTCTAGGATTCTGGGCTTGGGAGCCACCTAGACTGCAGTATGTGTCTCACTCCCAGTGACCCTCAGTTTCCTCACCTAAGAAGCAGAGTTGGTGGTGGCTTATGTCAAACTGACAATAGAGGAAAGATCTAGAGTAACAATTCTCAACTTGTGGGTCACGGCCCCCCTAGGGGTCCAGTGATCCTTTCACAGGGAGCATATGAGAGATTTACATTATGATTGGAACAGTAGCAAAAGTACATTATGAAGCAGTAACAGAATAATTTTATAGTTGGAAAACATATGTGAAACTGTACTAAAGGGTTGTAGAATTAGGAAGGTTGAGAACCACTGATCTAGAGCCTTCTATAGAAATGGCATCCTCATAGGAGCAGCTGTTGTTCCAACAGAAAGGTAACTGTCAATGGCCCCCTCTGTGCAAGTCTCAACCCAGCCACTGCCTCCAGTGTGCCCTCCCAGCCAAGTGACAAGTGAGTCCCTACAGTCAGGGAGCTTTACTCACCGAAGTTTGGATCCGCTGCCTTGAGCTTTGACAGGCAGCCCTCGATGCCACCAAGACTCTTGTCATTGGTCCACTTCACATACTGGAATGAGAAATGCAGGACAATTTCTGTCTTTGTGGCCCTTCGATCCTATCAGTGAATATATCTAAACTCGGATTTTGTTGGGTCAGGAGTGCTGGTGAGCAAACTCGAGATCTCACACAAGGTCTACTATCAAAGGGGTCCCAGACCTGAGTTATTTTTCTTTGTAGAACAGTGAGTGTTTCCGGGCCATAATTAAAAAACGGTATAACTTAGTTGGCCTTTTAGGAAGAGATTAAGTACACAGGATTGGATGACGCCCCCTAGGGGTAGGGATGCTCACTGCCAGCAAAGAACTGTGGAAAAGTGGGTCCGTCCCAAGATATCGGGTGCTGCTGGTCCCCCTTTTCAGCACTAGAAGGGTCCCTGGAGTCACTCACACATCTCTTGCTTCATTTCTCCAAAAATGACCACAGTGAGCCTGGTGTGACGGCTCACACCATAATCCCAGAGATGGAGTCAGAAGGCTGCTGTAGGGTGCAGGCCAGTTTAGCCTACATTGTGGAACCCAAACTAACACAACGACCACAGCTGGTGTTATTACACTTAAAGATGCAAAGGCTGGAAGATGGAAAGGCCAGCTTTTGCTTTCTATCTGCATCTTCAGACCAAGGTGCCTGCCTCTGACCTATTGGATGACCTTAGATCATTGGACCCACGTCACTTCACTTCAATCCCATTCTCTGACCTGGATTTTAAAAAAGGCTGCTTGGACCTTTTTTCTGAGACCCTGTTCCCTCTCCCATAAGTCCCCCAAGTCCTCAAACTACAGGAAGCTTCCCTGGTATGGCTCGGGTGGGAATGGATGGAAATTCTTGGTCCAGCTAACATGAGGGGAGCCTCAGGACAGGACCCTATGCTTTTCCTGGCAGAGCCCACAGTGAACCCTCAACAGGCCACAGTGGGACACCTGTCTCCACTGCTGTCCACACTGGAACTGGGGACCATCGGGACAGGGCTCCCAGGGCTGGCAGAGACACGTCCCATGTTGTTGGAGTTCTGTGGCAAAGGGCAGTCTTCACTGCAGAGGGGTTTACAGACCATTCACCAGTAGAAAGCTCTCCTCAGAACCCTTCACGGAGGACCACGCGTCTCTTGGCCGTCATACCTGGGTCAAGGTGGCATCAAACAGCTTGCAGGCCTCATTGCTTGTGGTTGAGAGTGGGAGGCCGGCATCCTTCCAGGCCTACACACCAGGGGAGGAACACAGGGATTTGACTTGGATGTGCGCCCAACCCTTGGTTACCACTCTGTAAAGTACCTGAGAGGCCCAACGGAGATGAGTCCAAGTGTCATCCATAAGGCAGACAGCACATAGGGTGGGTGAGGGGGCATTACCAGGAGTGGTGGGAAGCCTGGCCCCAGGTGGAGGAGGTTAGTGTCCCAAAGTGTAACTTGAAAGCTTGTCACCTGCCTAGCTAGGTATGCACTACCTGCCAACACCTAGCAGCTCCTTTCTCACTACATGGGAGGAGTCGGACCAAACCTACAGTTGGAGAACCTTCAGATTACAGTGGCTGCTCTCTGTGACCTGACACAGGATGCACAGTGCTCAGGTCTCTCATGGGTGTAGGCATGCCCTTTCATGGCAAGCAAAAAGGCTGCACCTTCCAGGACTTAGCAATCAGGTGGCTGTGGCAAACCCACAGGCTGCTGGGACCTTTATTTTCCTTCTATAAAAAAATGGGTTCAAGGTCCCCACCCTGGCTGGCTACAAATGAACGGCTTCCTGAAGCCAAGCCCACTGCACAAGCTTCCACCTTTGCCCTTAACTGGGAACCAATTCGGGATCCCCCCACCCTTGGCAGCAGATGCACAGCAGATGCAGAGAGCTCTCTGGACTAGGTTCTTTGCCTGACTCAGGGTGACCTGCATGTTTGACCCCCCCCCCCACTCCTCTTCACAGGGCCAGCTCCCTTTACAAGAGGGACAGAGCTCAAGGGGTGCGCATACCTGGCAGTCTCGCAGCGACATGATTATGGCTTTGGTTTGCAGAAGCGAGGATTCCAGTGAAGGCTCTTGGAAGTCCCTGAGGCCTTCCAGGAAGTAAGGCTGCTATTGATTTCTGAAGGGGGCGGGGCGAGGGAGGCGGCTGTACCGGGATCGCTCATTGGTGGCTTGAGCAGTACTTTTGCAGCTCAGGGACCAGACCTGCCCGCCCCCTGAAATCCGGAGTGGGTGTGGGAGGTGTGGGTGTAGGTGTTGGTAGAGCAGGAGGAATAGGTGGTCCCTGAGGGAGATGAGAGGACACACCTGGGCGCCCTGGCGGCATTCCCCAGCTGGGGTGCTCAGAACTAGCCTGGCAGCTGCAGTCCCTGCTCCTGAACCCCAGCTGAGTAGAGGTGCCCAGCTAAGGTTTGAGTTTCAGTGTTGTTCTTGCACATTCGATGGCATGGGTGTCCCCGGTCCAGCCTCTCTTGGCCCAGGCCTCCTGCACTGGGCCAGAGGTCCTGAGGAGACTGGGAGCCCTGTGTCAGTGCCTGGAGCCTCAGGTGTCTTAGTGGAGAGCTGTACCACTGAGGTACCACCCCTGCCCAACCCCTCCCTGACCCTGCTTTGAATTAGGATCTCACTAAATTGCCCAGGCTGGTCTTAGATTAGCTTTGTAGCTGAGGTGGACCTTGAACTTTCAACCTTCTTGCTTGGTATTCTCAGCATTACCTACCAGTCCCACCAAGCTGGGAAGCCAGGCTATCACTTGCAAGTTCCTTTTTGGTTTTGTTTTTGCTGTTGTTGTTTTGTTTTGATTTTTGGTTTTTTGAGACAGGGTCTCTCTGTGTTAGCCTTGGCTGTCCTCGACTCACTTTGTAGACCAGGCTGGCCTCAAACTCATAGCGATCCACCTGCCTCTGCCTCCCGAGTGCTGGGATTAAAGGTGTGCATCACCACGCCTGCCTCACTTGCAAGTTCGAAGTAGCCATCCTCCACCTGGCCAGCCTCAGGCACTCACAGCTCAGTTTTGGCTCATTCCCTCATTGACAAGCGTCACCCATCACTCTCTGCTGCCTGCGTGTATGTCTGTGGGTGTCAGATCTTGGAGTTACAGTTGTGAGCTCCATGTGGGTGCAAGAAATTGGACTCCGGTCCTCTGGAAGAGCAGTCAGTTCTCTTGACCAATGAGCCATCTCTCCAGCCCTCCTTACCATTCTTAACAGCAAACATGACTGGAGAGAAGTCTCATGTCTTTCGATTTGACAGCAGATTATCAGATACAGAATTGAAACACCCACCAATAAAAAAATAGATAAGTTGTATATACTAAATTAACCTATTTTCTGAATCAAAGGACACAATCAAAAAAGGAAAGGATACACTGTAGAATGGGAGGAAACCCTTGCAAGTCCTGTATCAGGTAAAGGCCTTCTCTCCAGAGTCTATGGAGAATTTCCTGGGGCTGGAGAGATGGCTCAATAGTTAACAGCACTTGATGCTCCTGCAGAGGACCCAGGTTTGGCTCTCAGCACCCACACCAAGCACTCAGAACTGTCTACCCCTAGCCTGGGGATCTGATGCTCTTTGGCTTCCTGGGTACCTGCGTGCATGTGGGACACATCGCTCATGCAGGCACACACACACACACATGATAAACAAAACCTTTACAAATAATTCTTACAACTCAACAGGAAAATGTCATACAGCCAGGTTAGAAATAGGCAAGGGAAGACAAAAAGAAACAAAAAATAACAGGAGGATTTGAATGAACATCTCCCCAAGAAGACGCACACTTGGCTACTGGAGAGGTTGCAAGGTTCACAGTACTGTAGCTAAGTGAAAGAAGTCAGGCACAAGAGGATACACAGACACCACCACCATCACCACCACCACCACCACCATCATCATCATCATCAACATCCTCATCACCATCAGGTATATATTTAACGTCCAGAATAACAGATCCCTAGAGACAGAAGACAGACTGCTGGAGGCCAGAGCGGGAAGAAATAATATACAACCACCACAGTTGTGGGGTTTTCTTTTTGAGTAACAAGGTTTTTGGCTGCAAAACCTCAAATTCCCACTTAACACCTGCAGCTTTCCCCTTCTGAGAATGGGTTGCTCTGTGTGGTTATTACTGTAGTAAAGACACTGTCATCATGAGTCAGGGTTTTTTTTTTTTTTTTTTCCCCACCCTGTTGATTCCTGCATTGCAGTTGAATTCTCTTTTCCCTCTCATTCTCCACACTCTGCTGTGTCACGGTGAATTGTCATATTGGAGGAGAATCTGGAGGCTGTGAGGCTGGAGTGGGTCAGACCCCAAACCATCAGCATTCCTGCACAGCCAGGAGACCCCAACATGCCATGAACAAGCCAAGGGGCTGGGGGAGGTGGCTCGGAAGGAAAGGTGCTTGCATCCAAGCCAGATACCCTAAGTTTAACTCCTAGATTTTGACTCAGACAAGCTGTTCTCTGATCCACACATACATGCATTTGCCTGCCCCTCACATGCAAAACAAACAAATGTGTTAAAATTATATAAATAACAAAATATATATTAAAACAAGTTTTAAGGGGGCCAAAGAAGCCTCTATGGAGGCTAGTGATGGCCTGGGTCACCACTGCCATATTAAGAAACAATTTGTGAAGTGGCATCACAGGGCATCTTTGAGACCACCAGAGATGCAGACATGATGTGGCATCCCCCCATTCCTCACCCCATCTCCTCATTGAATAGCAGCGACTTTCTGAGGCCCTCTGGCCTGCACCGCTGGGCACACAAGCTGGTGTCTGATGGTGGCAGGACCTCTAAGGCATGAGCAGGAGAGGGCTGTGGCGGGAAGGACACTCTCCCAGTCGGTCAGAGTACACAGGCTGGTCATGTTTACTCTAGCCTTGACGTAGCCTTGAGCAGGAGTGTAGGCTGGCCACACCTCTGCAAACCCAGGGCTGAAGAATGTCTGGAAAAGGCCTGGTTAATTGAGGGACCCCAGGGAAGAAGGGGACCCTTGGAAAGTCCAAAAACCAGGGTCTCAGGTTGGAGCCAGGTTCAGGGATGTGCAGCTCAATGGCATCAGCATCACTCTCCTGCCCCTCCCCCAATTCATTTCCACATTGGTGGACAGGGGTGACCTGAGGAACCAGCAATGGCCAGAATGGGGACAAGGAGAAATAAAGTGAAAGAAAGTCAGGGTTTTATTGCCTGTCAGTTACTAGGGAAAAAAAACACACCAAGCACTTTTAATCTAGGGCTCAAAGTTTTATGTCTTTATTCTGGAGGCTCAAAGTCCAGGATTAGAGCAACTGCACTGCCAAGACGTTAGTGAGGGCCTAGTTTGCAAATGGCCACAGAGAGTGAGGCAGGAAGAATCATTTTTATAAGACCACCAACCTCATAATGGAGCCCCTTCATGTTGAATAAAAACAGCTCATGGTTTATTCATGAGCCAAAAATGCACGACCATGACCCAAACACAGACTTTAGGTTTTCAGAAAAGACATGTTCTTCTGTGCATGTGGTTACCTGAAATTGCACTTCCTAAACACAAAGAAAGGCATAAAGCAAGGCATTTGCCTAAAACATTAGTGGGGACCACCGGTAGGTGGGTTTGCAACAGCAACAACACCATCAACAACGGAATCTTGTTGTAGGTTTCAGAATCCACCTGATCACATTCTTAGCTTTTGGACTGATGGATGCAAGTGGTCTAGTGAGAGTACATCTTCCAGGTTTAAAGGATTTAGGGCAAACAAGGAACAGGCAATGCACTGGTCTCAAAGGAGATTTAAAATAGCTCTAGATAATTTGGCCCTTACCAATGTTTTAGCTCTCCATTACCAGCCAAGTTCAGTCATTTGGCCTATGGAATCTGTGTGAGTACAGGTGGGTGCACGCACAAAGGTCGATATCGGGTGTCTTATTCGGGCACTTCCCACTTTGGTTTTTTGAGACAGGCTCTCACTGAACCAGGGACTCAGAGATCCAACTAGTCTAGCTGACCAGCAACCATGCTCCCAAACCCTGCCTCTGCCTCCCAGCCCTGTTGTGCAGGCATGCCACGCGCTGTGATGGTCTATGTAGGTGAATTGATGGCGCTCTAGTCCGTGAGCTTTCACAGCCATCTGCTCAGGCCCTGGCCATTGTGAGTCTTTAGCAGGACTCTATGGCAGTGTTTCTCAAAATGTGGGTAGCAGCCCCTTTGGGTTACATATCAGATATTTACACTATGATTCATAATAGTAGCGATATTCATAGCAATTGCTATGAAGTAGCAATGAGATAATTTTATTTTAAACTGAGGTACTGTGTTAATCGTTGCAGCATTAGGAAGGTTGAAAATCACTTATCTATGGTCTGTGTAGCTTTTCTGTTTTATTAGAATGTTTGCAATATTCAAGGCCTAACTACCTTCTCAATACTATGACACTGGTAGTGACTGGGGTATGAACACACAGGCCTTAAGAGGACAGAGACAGTCAGTCCAGGACACCTCTAAAGACCACATTTGACCAGGATCACCCAGGGGAAGCTAACAACCTGTGACTGTGATGCCAAAGCAGCAGTGTCCCCATGTCTGCCTGAGGCTGAGCCCTTTGCTACTGATTTCACCAGCATGGGACCAAAAGGGCAGTGGCATCAGTCTTTGTCAAAGCTTTGTGGTGAACAGACAGCACCTGGATAGTGACATCGGCCCATGTTTTGACATCTCCGTGCCTGCTTTATTCCTCTGAGGATGCTGTCTTGAAATTTTTATCAATTTCTGAAGAAGAAACTTTGCATCCTCAATTCACACAGGACCCAATAATTATGAGTCTGGTTTTGCTGTCAGGCAATCCAGACAGAAGTGCCGTTTTGAGAAGCCTGCTCCTCTGCCACAAACCCAAAGCCAGTCGAGGTCATATATGCCTAGGCTGCCCTTCCAACAGCAAAGGCTCTCTTTGTCTCTCTGTCTCTGACTCTGTGTCTGTCTGTCTGTCTGTCTGTCTCTCTCTCTCTCTGGACCTCTCCTGACTGGCTTCCCTTCTTTACATCCTCCTACTTAGGATCTATTTTATAAGCGACAGGGTGATG
This sequence comes from Acomys russatus, assembly GCF_903995435.1. Taxonomy (NCBI): domain Eukaryota; kingdom Metazoa; phylum Chordata; class Mammalia; order Rodentia; family Muridae; genus Acomys; species Acomys russatus. Next base: position 48,305,235 of record NC_067153.1, on the reverse strand, counting down.
CCAACAAAACAGGCATCAGAGCAAAGGCCAGCCGTGATGGCGCATGCCTTTAATCTCAGCACTTGGGAGCTGAGAAAGGCACATCTCTGGGAATTCAAGGCAAGCCTGGCCTACAGAGCAAGTTCTGGGGCAGCCAAGGTTACATAGAGAAACTCTGTCTAAAAAACAAAACAAAACCAAAAATAAAAAATAAAACCAAAGCAGAGGGAGGAGGCAGGGAGAGAGATCAGAACGGGCCCCTTCCCCACAGAGCCCTAAGACAGACGGTGGTGTGGCCATGCCTTCCAGCTCACCCTGTTACCTTTGCCCCTTTCTCCAGACTCACTGTCTCACCTTGGTCCCTTCTTTCCATTGTAAAGCTGTCCTGGCACCCTGTGTGAAGCCTGTTCCCTCATTGCACGCAGGCCTGCTGCCTTGAATGGCCCCTCCTCAGAGAGGCCCCTCAGTCCTCAGGCTCTCCAGCTTAGTTTTCGTCACACTGCTCCTCACAGCTGAACTCAATCACGTTTGGCTTGGCCTTAATCTTTTTTTTTTTTTTTTAATTCCAGATCTTGCTTTATTCCTCAGTAGTGGTAGTGAATTTACATTTTATGGCCTGGTTATCACACAAACTGTACTTTAGCAGGCAAGACAAATTTTTTAAAAACTGGATTTATTTATTTTGCTTTCTGTGTGAGTGTTTTTTTTTATGTGTGTACACCATGTGTGAGCTTAGGTAAGCCTATGGAGGTCACAAGAGGGCATCAGATCCCCTGGGAACTGGAGTTACAGATGGCTGTGAATCACCATGTGGGTGCTGAGACTCAAACCAAGGCTCTCTGGAGGAACAGTGTTCTTACCTGAGGAGCCATCTCTCTAGCCCCTGTATTTTGTATTTTTCCCCAGAGGTGTGTACATGTATATGCATGTTTATGTGCATGCATGTTTATGTGCACACATGTGAATGTGAGGGCAACCTAGAATGCCATGCTCAGGAACACCATCTCCCTCCTCTGAGGAAGGGGAGGCCTGGAGCTCACAATTAGGCTGGGCAGCTTGATAAGAAAGCCCCATTGTCCTCGTGACTCCACTTTCCCAGTTCCGGGATTACAAACAGGAACTACTGCACCTTGACAATGGGTTAGAGACTCTTAATAGTTAAGTAATGGCCCAGTGAAGAGTGTGGCAACAGCCCTCAATTCCTTAGGACAAATGTTTTTTTTAAAAATCACATAATTTGCTTAAGACTAGTTTCAATACCAAAATTCCTTCTGTAAAGCAAGTGACTTGCCAAATGCTTTCCAGAAACAATACAAGTGAGAGCTCCTGCTTGATGGGCAAAAAGCACTCACAAATTTCAATTTCTATTTATCCCTTAGGTACTTAGGCCCTGTGTCCTCTAAAGAGTTAAATTCCTGTGTACCTGGGAATGACCTGGTGGGACAGAAAAGTTCACCAACACTTCTCTTTGTACCATATGAATTCACAGTAGATGTTCAGTAAAGCATACCCATAAATTAATAAGTCACTGCAATTTACATTTTCATCGCCTCTTAAAATATATTTTATTCTTTTTTTTGTCATTCTGTGCATATGTTCACACATGCAAGTGCCTACAGGACTACACAAGGGTGTCAGATCCCCCTAAGGCTGGAGTTACAGGCAGTTGTGAGCTGCTCCATGGGTGCTAGGAACTGAACTTGGTCCTCTAGAAGAGCAGCAAGTGCTCTTAGCCGTGGAGCCATCTCTTCAGACACACACACACCAATCTCTTCAATCAGTGGCCTATCCCAGCTAGATGCATCACTCCATTACAGCCTGCACGCACCAGCTTCTACAGACAGGTACTCAGTGGAAGCCACTTCCTGGCCAGAGATCACAGGTGCATTAGCCAGGGCAGGTGCCATGGGCTCTAGGGCAAAGAAAAGGCACTGTCACCAGCCCACAGGCATGGCGGAAGGCTTCCCAAAAGAGGGAGAAGACTCCACTTCCTGGTACATCATGTATTATCTGGAGTCAGGTAAAAATATATCACGAGGAGGCTCCTCCTTGGCACCTGTCCGGGCCTCCTGGATATGGAGACAGTACTTCTTAAAATCCTATGGGAATTACACAATTTCTTGACTTGCTGCCCCATCCAGCAGAAATTAAAGGAGAAGCCCATTTCCCCGGGGCCCAGTCCAAACCTGGCTCTTCAGAGCTTCTCAGGGGTGCCCATAGAAGAGAGGAGTCAAAGGAATGTATTTAATAGTTTTAATGCCCAGAACCTGTGTAGGCCTGAGCAGACTGCACAGACCCTGAGAAGACTGAGCAAGGATCATGGGTTTGGAGACATGGAGGGAAACACATGGGTTTGTGTTCCCTCTGGGAGACCTGCCCCTCAGTCCCTATGTAAGCAGGAACTGAAGGAACCTGAGGACCATTTCTGCACTTGTACCTCCCCTTCCGGAGGACAGCAACAAGACTGTACTAGCACTTTGAGGAGGGACGCCCCTGTCACAGAAGCAGGAGATGGGCTTAAGTCAATGGCAGCCATGTCAGTCAAATGGATATTTGCCACAAGAGCAGCCCCAAGCCGGGGTCTCAGACCCACACGTAGAGCAGAATCAGAGTTGGACAAGGAAGCCACGCCCCTCACGTTTCACACCCATGAGCAGACTAAAGAGAAGCCCCAGCTGGCTCCAGAGAAGCAGAAGCCATCCTGTCCTCATCTTTGGGGATAGTGGCAGGTTCAGCAGTTTGGGGCTGATAACCAAAGCCAGTAAGGCAGAGGCCTCTTCCATAATGAAAAGGAAAAGCCTCTGCTTGCTGAGACCCAAGGAAGCTCACTGGAATCCTCCCCCAGGGAAATGGGACAGAAGAACCTGTGTAGAATATAGGGAAAACTAAATGAAAAGGTTTCACTAGCGCAGGGTGTGTATGTGGGGGGCACTTCTGAACCTCCCAGCCTAGCTGGCCACACCGCTGCCCTGCTTGCCAGCTTCAAAACAACAAGGCATCTGCAAGTAATAGCACCTCTTTGCTTCTAGAAGGCCAAGAAAATGCCTGTGGGCTCTGAAAGGAATCCCCAATATCACTCAAAATTAACATGTGTCCCCTATTCTATCAAACTAATGATTTGAAGAATTCTGCTCAGGACTTAACCTTATCCTCTGACAAGGACGCCCAGCTGTATTGTAACCTTAACCCAACCAGACAACAAGCTAAAGCCAGGCTGGGCTGGGCTGTAAGCCAAGGACCCAGCCTTGGTCACTACATGAGATGGACAGCAGTTGCCTTGCGGATGAGCCTCTCAGTCAGGGGTGAGTTGGGTCTCAGAGCATCACGCTCCATCAGAAGGTTCCTGTGGAAACACACAGAGGGTTAGTTATAGAACCATCTAGAAGGATGTGGGAATATGACTGGCAGGAGCAGAATGGGTACAGCCAGCTTACAGTACTTTGAGTCTACATTAGAGATAAGCAGCAGAGATGAGGACTCCAGTGTAGGCTCTCACTGTGGCTTCGTCTGTCTTAGGGGAAGCCATGGCTCAAGACCTCACAGCCTATGCTCCTGTCACAGTTTATGCTGAGGATGAGAGGGACAAGAGACACAGGAAGCCACATGTCAGACTCCCCCAGAAGAAGCAAGGCAAAAAGTTAAAAAAAAAAATGGGTACAGGAAAGCCTTAGTTTAAAAGAAGCAAGAACAGGATCCCTCTGAGCAGAGCCCTGCTGTGGCTGAATGCTGCTGCTGCTGCCACCTTGATCCTCAGCATGATTTAGGGAGAGGACCCTTACAGAGGCATTAGTGTCCCTGTGAGAAACAGAGGAGAATCTGCTTCCTGAGTCTCAGGAGAAGCAACATGCAGCAATAGCTCTGAGCCAGGGCCAGGAGTGCACCAGAAACATCCCTGCTGGACCCTGATGCAGGACAGTTCAGCTTCTAGAACGACAAGACCAGTGAGTCTGGTGTCTGAACCATCATGTCTGTGTTGCTTTGGCAACAACTCTAGGAGCTTAGGATAGACACAGATTAACAATGGTGGGTCTGTGTGTGTGTGTGTGTGTGTGGGGTGAGTGATGTTAAAAGGCTGGGACTTCGCACACAGTGAGGGGACAACTCCACAGCCAGGGTAGAAGTGTATCAGCCTCCTTTTGCTGCTAAAATGAGTGTTGTGAGGCTGGGTACTTTGTCAAATTAAACATTTTATAGGAGGATGGAGAGGTGGCTCAGTGGGTAAGAGCACTGTCTGCTCTTCCAAAGGACCCGGGTTCAATTCCCAGCAACCACATGGCAGCTCAACAACTGTCTGTAACTCCAGTTCCAATGGCTCTGACATTCTCACTCCAATGTACATGAAATAAAATTAAATAATTTATTTAAGAAAGCCACCAAGCAGGGTGGCTTCTCTTTAAAAGACTGTTCAGGGCTGGAGAGATGGCTCATCAGTCAAGAGCACTGCCTGCTCTTCCAGAGGTCCTGAGTTCAATTTCCAGCCACCACATGGAGGCTTACCACCAGCTATAATGTGATCCAATGCTTTCTTCTGGCATGCAGGCATAAAAGAAAGCCAGAGTACTGTCAGTATACATAATAAATAAATAAATAAATCATAAGGAAAAATTCTTCAGTGGACAGCACTCACTAGGGTCCCTGGAGAATTCCTTTAACATCTTCTGAGGATGGGGCCCCATGACACCCTGGAGTTCTCTTTTCTCTAATCTCTTCCCCTCTCAACATTTCCAAACTTGGGAACACAGGGCCAGCCATGGAACCAGGGCCACACTCAAACCATCCCAAACCACAGCAGAGGGATTTTTGCCTGTCAAAGGGGTGGGCTGCACAGGGAGGCAAGCACTTGGAAGGAGTGCCCCACTCCTGCAGGGTCCTCCCAGGCAGCTGTGCCCCCTCTCTTTCCTGTACTATGTCCCCTCCCCGGGGTAGGACTTGAGCTGTGTAGCGTCAGCTCCAGCATGGGCCACACTGAATCCCTGCCAGCTCCTCTGTCCACAGAGCTGTCAACTCCTAGCTCTGACCACCTTTTACCCACAGCAGGTCCCCGAGGGGCTCAGCCAATATAGCAGCACCTGTGGCTTTTTACATATGGACATGGGGTGATAAAATCATGGATATGTGTCCATGGCATTTCTGAGTTCAAAGTATCTCAAGTGTTCCCAGCCATCACCTGCACTGCAGGGGTCTGGCCCACACTGGCCAGGGTACCTGCCTCGACCTCTTTTCACAAGGCAAGGACCCAGGAGCTCTCTCCTTGGCAGGGTGTGTGTTGAGGAAGAGGGAATATAATGGGTATGGGCTGGAGGAATTCCTTTACCGTCTCTCCAGACACCCCCCAGCTTCTAGGTTTCAGCTTTCTCTCCTAACCAGGCCCACTGGCTAAGTGCATTTGACATGTAGTTTCCTCTCCACACTCTATGGGATACTCCCATGGTCCTCCACTCCCTCACCAGCTCCACCATCATCCTTTCCTCCTGACCACAACCACGTGACTGTTCAGATGTCCATGTGACGAACTGGTTTTTTCAGAGGTTCCAGGACAAGGTCCATACCCACCCACTGTGCACTGTGTCCACAGTTAGCACAGGTCGGTAAGAGTCTGTAAGCTGAGGCCCAATGAGCAGACAGAAAAAGGAGACAGGGGATCGCAGGAAGAGGGCACAGACACACAAGGACCTGAGAGCAGGTGTACTGACTGTCTGTATATTTCCACATGGCTACAATGTAGAGATGGCCTGGAAGGCAGGAGGCTGGGTAAAAGGGTGGCCCTGGCTGGGTGGTGATGTCTTACACCTTTAGTCCCAGCACTCAGCAGGAAGAGATAGGCAGATCTCTGAGTTTGAGGCCAGGTCTATAGAGCAAGTTCCAGGACACCTAGGGCTGCATAGACAAACCCTGTCTCCAACAGAAAGTGGGTGTTGGTGGTACCATATATCCTCCTTTGTCAAGTGGAGCCTGCTAATAAAAGAGAACCTAATCCTCAGTTTGCTTCCTGCTTTCCTAACCCCAAAAGCAGGAGCACACATGTCAAGGCAGGTGCATGCACAGGGAGACCATGTGCAGGGGACCCGCCCATGCCTGGCTGTAGGAAGGGCAAAGTACTCACCGGGCCACATTCTTATGGATGCTGGACGTACAGTTGATGGATGCATGAAGCAACAGATGGTTGAAGACGTCTCTCTATGATGGCAATTAGGCAAGTTAGGCTCCTGCAGCGTGGACCAGGGATGGGCTCCCAGCCCACAGGGAACACTGAGACAAACCCCACCCTCCACAGCACACCTTGGTGGCAGCTTCAACAAGAGTGTTCCTACCCCATGAGTAAGGACCACACAGGAGACACCTGGCTGCTGGTCCAGCACTGCAGCCTCTGGGTCCCTTCACTCAGCTGGCTCACCTGGGCGGTGCTGCCCCCAATCTCGACAATTCGGTAGCGGATTGGCAAGAGAAGCTCCAAGACTCGGTCAGGGTTCCCGTTCTCAGCTTCCACAAGGGCCTGGCACAGGGGCAGCCCCACATCTTGTGCCAACTTGTGCTGGCAGTTCTCCCCTGGGGACCTGTCACCAAGACCAAAGCTCAGTATTCACCTCCACACAGTCTTCCTGGACAGAGAGACCCAATGTTAGGGCCTCTCACAGCTGCCTGATGCCACTCTGCAAGGAAGAGGAGACACAAGCCTCTGCCCAATGTTGGGAGAGGCACAGGCTCCTGTCCCCAGCCTCAGTTTGTTCATGTGGAAAGTGGTATAACAGCACAGAGAGGTCAGGACTGTGGACAATGCTAGTAGAGACTGGGCACCCACAGCCATGTCTATAAAACTGCTATCCTAAGACTGCCCTTGTCAGCCCAGAAGGCATCATTTCCAGCAGATGAAGAATCTGAGGCTAGGCCGGGCATGGGGGTGCATGCCTTTAATCCCAGCACTCCAGAGGCAGAGGCAGGCGTCTCTGTGAGTTCGAGGTCAGCCTGATCTACAAAGTGAGTCCAGGACAGCCAAGGCTACACAGAGAAACCTTGTCTCAAAAAACCAGGGAAAAAAAAAAATCTGAGGCTCTGAGCAAAGAGGTAGCTCAGTGTCCTAAGGACACCCACAAGACCCCTGGGGGGCAGACAGCTATGGCGAAGCATGCCCACCTGGCAATACCCACTTAGAAGCATGGGTCTCCTCAAAGCTATGCTCACCAGCAGGACCTCACCCTAGCAGGCCTTGGCGCAGCCCTTGCAGGCATTCACCCTGTCAGCTGGGCCCAAACCTCATGGTCTCAGGGCCTCACATACTTGCTGGCCTCCTGCAGAGTGGTCATCAGCTCCTGTGTAGTCTGGAGGTCCCGTGCACCCAGGGAGGCCATCAGCAAGTGAGCATCATTGAAGAGAAGGACGTGGTCTCGGGTATGCTTCTTGGTCACAGGTAGAACAGCCTGCCACCGTTGGCCAAGGGACACCCCTGGGGACAAAGAAAAGCCAAGGGTGTGAGGCAGCAGTGTGTCTTACACCTGTTTCTTCTGAACTCACATCGCTGAGAAGCCCATCTAATCTTGTCCTGGTGAGGGGCCAGGAAGTGAGCAGGGCCACCAAGGCCTATGCTCTTCTTGTTTACCTGGAAACGCAACAAACCCATGAGGTAAAAGCAGATTTGAAAAACTGTCACAGACCTTCAAGTTACTCCTACACCTTGATAGACTACCCCCTGACCCCAGAACATGTTTTGAATGGTCCTTATGGTAATCACAAGCCTAGTACCTGTGGAGAGGTAGCTGGGTGGTTAAGAGCCTTGGTTGCTCTTCTAGAGGTGCTGAGTTCAATTCCCATCAACCACATGGCGGCTCACAACCATATAAAGGGATCCAGTGCCCTCTTCTGGCATGCAGGTGTATATGCAGACAGAGCACTCATACATTAAGAAAATAATATGAAAGTAAATAAAACTAAAATATTAACAGTCATCCGTGCCTCACAAGAGTGAGGAAACGAGAAGCTTTTCATAGCCAGCCAGACACTGGGCGTCCCTCACACTGGGAGTCTGAGCCTTCCTCAGCATCCCTCTGTGGAGCATCATCTGGACCTCCAGCCTGAGCAGGAAGCCAGCCCCATCAGGGTAACTTTGAAGCCTAGGCAGTAGCCAGGTGCTGCCTGTGCCCTCAAAGTTCTGCCAGTCAGCATATGGGAATGGCAAGGTTCAGTGCCCACGGCCACCACACCAAGGAGGCGTGGAGAACAAGTCAGTGGCCTTGGACTGGCAAGGAGACAGCTGCCATCCTCATTCATCCCAAGGCCTCACCCTCAGGGCTGGCAACCATACTTTCTCTCCTTGTGAAGGGAGAAGGAAGAGACGCAGGTACCTTCCATCTGAAGACGGTAGAGCATGGAACAGCTGTTTACTACATCCAGCATGGTACCACTGGCCTTCAGTCTTGGAAGGATCTGGAAGACAAGGGCCATGGGAGGCCAGGCTCAGGGGCCCAAATAATAACAGGGCCATGGGAAAAGCCAGAGTTGCGATATGAGCCATGAGTGCAGCGTGCATAGAGAAAGCCCTCAGCAAACAAAAGATATGAGCGTCATCCCCAGCACCTGAGACATCAAGACCATCACCCTCATCACTTCTCAGCCTTCAGGCTAAGAGAAAGTGCAGTACCACAACACTCAGTAAGGGATCATGCAGCTGTGAATACCAGAATGCACACACACACACACACACACACACACACACACACACACACACATGCACACACACAGACGCCCACTCCACTGTGTGCCTAGGGTTATTTCTGGCCCTGTCAACTGCCGCTCTCTCACCCTGTGCCTAACGTTGCTCTGTCTGGCATGAGACTCAGATCGCACCTGGTCTCATTTCAATTTTGCTCACTAGGAGATCTTGTACACCTCAGAGCACACAGTTCCTATCACCTTACCTTCTTTCTAAGAAGCTGATCGTGACAGAAGGACTCCTCCAAGGGACCCTTGTCTGGCAGGTGTTTCTCTAGTGTTCTGACATCCACATAGTGAGCATCCTGTGCCAAGATTTCATTACTAAGACCTCAGTGTGGAGCTAGGTTCTGGACTTGGCCAGTGAGATGGGGCCTAGCAAACTCTATTTGCTAAGGCTACAATGCCACACAATTTATCCTCATCATTATTTTGCCTGTATGAGTGCTTTGCCGGCATGTATGTCTATGCACCATATGTGTGCCCTGTGCCCACAGAGGACAGAAGTGGGCATCTGGTCTCCTGGAACTGGAGTTACAGAGAGTTTTAACTACCAAGTGGATGCTGGGGATTGAACCTAGGTCCTCTGGCCCATCTCTCTAGGCCACAACTTTTCTCCCCCACCCCTTTACTCATGACTGTAAGGTAGAAACCTAGGACCAGCAAGTGCTCTAACACTGATGCTCCTAGGCATATTTTGAAAACTTCTGATTCTCAGACAGGGTCTCACCATGTTCTCCAAGCTAGCCTTCAACTTACATCATAGCCCAGACAGACTGTGAACTTTAATGTTTCTGTCCAGCCTCCTAAGCAGCTAGGGTTTCAGGTCTGCACCATCATGTGTAGATTAATTTTTTTAAATGTATATGAGTGCTCTATCTGCATGTACACCTGCACTCCGGAAGAGGGCTTTAGAAGGTATAGATAGTTGTGAGCACCATGTGGTTGCTGGGAACTGAACTCAGGACCTCTGGAAGAACAGCCAGTGCTCTTAACCACTGAGCCATCTCTCCAGCCCTCCTCCCCCGAGTAGATTAATTTTTATAGCATAGATTTTATAACAGTAAAAACAAACAGGGCTCCATCAAGAAGGCTCAATGGTAAGTGCACTGGCTGCTCTTCCAGAGGATCACACGGTAGCTCACAACCATCTATAGGCTCCCTCTTCTGACCTCTGCAGGTACCAGGCATGTACATAGTGCACATATATACATGCAGGCAAAACACTCAGATGCATAAAATACATACATCTTTGAAAAATTTAAACAAACACACATAAGCACCCACAACTGGCCATATGGCTCAGTAAAGGCCCTTGTGAGGCCAAGCCTGTTTGATCTCTGAACTCATATTGTGGAATGAGAACCAACTTCTGCAAGTTGTTCTCTGACTTTCACATACATGTCATGTCATGAATACATATATGCAATGAATAAATATGAATTTTTTTTGAGACAAGGTCTCCCTATGTAGCTCTGGATGTCCTAGAACTCACAATGTAGTTCAGGCTGGCAGTGAACTCACAGAGATCCATCTGCCTCAGCCTCCTGAGTGCTGGGATGAAAGGTGTGCACCACCAACCCGCCTCTGACTTTTAAAGAATCATTTATTTTAAAAAAGAAAAGAAAAAAAGAATCATTTATTTTTATGAGCATTGGTGTTCTTCCTGCATGTCTGTGTGAGGGTGCCAGATCCTCTGGAACTGGAGTTACAGGCTGTCGTGAGCTGCAATGTGGGTGCTGGGAATTGAACCTGGGTCCTCTGGAAGAGCAGCCAGTGCTTTTAACCATTGAGTCACTTCTCCAATCCCCTGCCTCTGACTTAAAGTTAAAAATTAGTGAACAAAAATTCAAAAGAATACCAACCCTCCTATGGACAGATGAACTGCCTCATTAAAAATACCCATCTATTCACACCGCATGTGGTGGTGGCACACACCTTTAATACCAGCATTTGGGAGGCAGAGGCAGGCAGACTGCTGTGACTTCAAGGCCAACATAATCTACAAAGCTAGTCCAGGACAGCCAAGATGACACGGAGAAACCCTGTCTCAAAAAACCTTAAAAAAAAAAAAAAAAAGACCATCTACATCAGGAACTGGTGGCACATGCCCTTAAATCCAGAACTAAGGTTGCAGAGACAGGTGGATCTCTGTGAGTTTGAGGCCAGTGTGGTCTACAGAACAAATCCCAGGATTGCTACACAGAAAAACCCTCTCCCAAAGAAAAGAAGAATACACATCTGATCAGACAGAGACTGCCTTAGACAAGTCAGTCTCTGAACACTATGAGTGAATACTCAGCAGAGGCCCCATGATACATGGAGTCAGGACGCAGCCCCGACAACAGCCAATCCTACAAAGTCTTATCTGAGAACTTGGGGGCATTCTCCCACTGGTTCGCTCTGTGTAGGACAACGCCAATAGGCTAGGAGAAGACCCAGAGGCTATGAGAGTCACAGGTAGACTGGAGCAACAAGCCACAAACAGATGTACTTACCTGGCTGTCATAGATGGTTAGCGCGGCCTCGTATTCTCCCTGCAAAGGTGACATTGCCGTGAGTAACATCTGGAGAAGTCAAAAAGCAATGCTTGGGAGCACACTAGGAAGAGCTGAGCAAGGCCTCCACTAAGGGGGATGGGCAGGGCTCAGTGGTAGCCCAGTGTGGAGGGAGGAGAAGGTGAGCTAGGAGCCTCCATATCTCTCTCTATGGTAACAGCTGGGAGAAGCACTCTGAGGAGTGGGATGCTGCCAGTCCCCATCATCTCTCCTCATGCCTTCCTGGTCTGAGAAGAATTTCTGGTGCTGTAGATCCAATCTAAGACTCTCCCCGTGCTCCCCAGCACTTGGTTCCACCCTTCCCCCTGCATGGTGGTATAAATGAGAGTGTCCCTCATGGGCTCAGATGTGTTAGTACTTGTTCCCCAATTGGTGGCACTGTTTGTGCAGGCTTAGGAGGTGCGGCCTTGCTGGAGGAAATGGGCTTTGAGAGCTTAAGGTTTCACCCTGGACTCAGTCCATGCTGCTTTGTGCTTGCATGAGGTGAGCTCTCAGCACCCAGTTCCTGCAGCCATGTGTGCTGCTTGCTCCATGCCTCCCTACCGTGATGGAGGCTCTTATGATTCTAGAACCTTCCCTTCCCTCTACAAGTTGCCTTGGTCCCAGGGTTTTATCACAGCAATAGAAAAGTAACTAAGCCACTTGAGTCCTGCTTCCCAAGAGTGAAAAGTGTCTTGAGGAGTGCAGCCTGCCAAGCTCTTGCAGTATGAATGCTGTATTGCTTCAGACACCAACTGTGCTGGAGAGGTTGATGTCAACTTGACACAGCTAATGTCATCTGAGAGGGAGAGGGAACCTCAATTAAGAAACTCCATAAGACCAAGCTGAAGGCAAGCCTGTAAGGCCTTATCTCAATTAATGATTGGTGTGGAGGGCCCTGACAATTGTGGGTGGAGCCATCCCTGAGATGGTGGTCTTGGGGTCTATAAGAAAGCAGGCTGAGTAAGCCATGGGGAGGAAGCCAGGAAGCAGCACTCCTCCATGGCCACTGCATCAGTTCCTGCCTCCAGGCTCCTTCCTGCCCTGTTTGAGTTCCTGTCCTGCCTTCCTTCAGTGATGACTACAATGTGGAGATGTAGGTCAAGTAAACCCTTTCCTCCCCAGCTTGCTTTTGGCCATGGAGATACATCACAGCAATAGAAGCCCTAACTAAGACACCATTTCTACCAACACACAAAGGTGCTATAAGGAAGTCAGACAGAGCTGGGGACTGGGAACCACCTCTTCAGTGGACATCTGCAGTGGGTGAGACAACCCATGGAAACAAGCAACCTACCTTTTCAATCAAGTACAGGGCCCAGTGCCAATAGTTATGGCTAGCAAGCATATCGGAGTCCTGCAGAAAGAATGAAAGAACAGCTGAGCACCTGTGGGCTTGGTCTACTGTTCTGGATTAAGTTCCCAACATAGAATAAATTGGGCATATGGAAGACCACACCTGTGATCTGGGTACCAGGGAGGTGAACACAGAGATTCAGAAGTTCAAAGTTGGGCTGGGCAGATGCTCACTTGGTACGATGCCTGCTGGGTAAGCATGAAGACCTGAGTGTGACTCCCTGTACCCAGCTCATAGCTTGACATGATGGTGTAAGGCTGTTATCACAGGGGGTGGCCTGTCCTTGAGGTTTTCTGGCCAGCCAGTCTTGCTTAATCAGTAAGCTGCAGGTGCTAGGGAAAGGCCTTGCTCACAAACCCAGGCAGATGGCACTGGAGAAATGACAGTGTGGCTTTCACATGCACACATATACCTGTGTACTTGCACCAACCTAAAGGTGCACCTGCACATGGACAAACACATAGACACATATACATGCATACACAAACACATAAGCAGAGGTGGGGTGTGTGTGTTTTGGGGGAACAATGTAAAGGAGAGAAACCAGGCCAGCTAGACGCCAACTAGTGCTCCACTCACAGGTGCTTCTCCCTACCCATAAAACCTTCCAGCATCTGCCTGGGGAGTCCCCAGAAAAAGTAGCTTCTCTTCTTTAGGTTCTTTGTACCCCTAAATATTTTCCAGACCCTGGAGTCTGGGCATCTCTAGAATGGGCTGCATATTCAGACACCTCCCTTTGACCAGCTGCACCTACAACTATGCCTAGAGATGCTGAGAATTAGCCTGCCTGTCAATCACAGTCCTTGCCCAGGGCACTGCTCAGGGGGATGCTGGTGGCCACTGCGTCCTGCTTTGTCTCTGAAACACTGAGCATCTCCTCTCAGTGCCAGACTCAGGAAAAGACTTACTGCCCTAGCTGTGGTGTCCTTGCAGCCTGCTGTGTTACAGAAAGAAGGGCAGCCAGGACACGTGGACAAGGGGCCAGGTCTCATGCCAGAGAAAACAGGTCCACCCAGACAAAGAAGAGTCACCATTGCTAGTGGGCAAGGAAGGCATGACAACAGCCAGTCAGGAGCAGGGGTGAGTAGAGATGGGACTAAGGAATAGGGACAGTGAGGCCACAGAGTGCTCAGGCCACGGAAAGGGTCAGGGTCAGCACTAGAGGTATGAACAGCCATAACCCCCATATGCCAGCCTTACATCAGTGGGCCATCACCCAATCGGCCTGCCTCTTTCCCACCCACTGCACCATGTGTTCCTTGTTGGCAGCAGCAGAAGCACAGGCAACTCAGGGTCCTGAGCATGTGCAAACTAACTAGGGTCTAATTTATCCAGCACCTTTGGACACATTCTTCTCACAGCAAAATATCTCAGGAAGACCTCAATTGTAGTCACTTCTAAAACCCTGGTAGGTGTTGGGATGCTGGGGGCTCCCTGGGGATGTTTCGCTGTCAGGGATGTCTCCAAGCTGAACCTAAGCTCCCAGGGAGCTAAGCCTCTCCTGTAGGTCCCAGCCAGCAAGCCTAGGGGGAATTCCTGGTGTCAGACTGGGTGGCCCAGCAGAGGACCAGCAACAATTCAGTTCATACCTTCCAGTGGCCTTCTGTGCGCTGCATGAACTCCATCCCGTCTTTGACCTCTGCTCTCATCTCATGTATATGGGCCATAGTGTGCACTGACCAGGCATCTGTGGGCTCAATAGATAAAGCCTACAGGAGGTAAGAGATGAGAGGACAAGGAAAACAGGGATTAGCCTGGTGGCCTGGACCCAGCAACAGCAAGGGTGGGAACTGGGTTCTAACTCAGGATAACTACAAACCTAGCACCAGCTTCATTTCCTTGTTGCTTAGCAGGTACCAATGTGTGCCTTATCCACCATAGCAGGCTGCTGAGGAGGGCATGCCTGCCAGCCTCACAGATGAGGAAACTGAGGCTCAATGAGGCCAGGATTTGCTTCCTGAGCACATCTGAGTCATTTGCAATATGCTACCCAGGAGCTCTGTGCCTCAGTTTCCTATGATGACCTTTGGGGCTGCCTTCCTTTCAGGGCTATGAGAACAGTGTAGACTGTTACAATCTCTGGTGATGAATGACAGGAGGCTGCCCCTCCCACTTATACTCAGGGGATGGTTACACAGGTGGCTTCCTGAGGGAGAAGCAACTGGTTCTAGCAACACCTTCTTCTTCTTCTTCTTCTTCTTCTTCTTCTTCTTCTTCTTCTTCTTCTTCTTCTTCTTCTTCTTCTTCTTCTTCTTCTTCTTCTTCTTGAGACAGGATTTCTCTGTGTAGCCTTGACTATCCTGGACTCCCTTTGTAGACCAGGCTGGCCTTGAACTCACCTGCCTCTGCCTCCCCAGTGCTGGGATTAAAGGTGTGCCCCACCAAGCCTGGCTCTAGTAACATTTGTTAATGAGAAAATCTACATGAACCCTGAGCTCTGCAGTGAGGCAGAGGGACACATGAACAATTCTCACCTCCTTGTCCATCTGTTCACCAGGTCACTTCATGTTTATTGACACCTACTGAGTGCTGGGCATGAAGCAGTAAACTGGGGTTCGCTGCAACCCCATCACTGGCTTTTTCATTGCCCCACACCAAATCATGGGTCCCATAGATGTACTTTCCCTGGAGTCTGGAAGTGCAAGTGCCTCAGCACTAGCCTGGCACCTGCTATAAGGGTTTGGCAACATGCCCCAGCAGTCTCTGCCTTCCTGCTCCTGTCCCTCAGCTTTCACACTCCTGTCCACTCTATGTGAGAAGACAGGGGTCACACAACATGTCTGCATGGCCTTGGGGCAGATGTCTTGAGTACCAGGAGAGCTGGGTATGTCACAGAGTACATCCTGAGTGTGATATTTTACTTGCACTCCTTTTAACCCCTTTAAACATGCTGCCTTCACCCAGGGGGTTGGGAAATATGACTCATCCCTGATCTTTCTGTTTATAGGGCTGACCAGCATCCTCATTCAACTGGAGTCCTGCATGGTTTCCTGGAAGACTCCAACTCTGCCTGTCCCTCACACCTCTCCTGGCCCCGAGGTTGACCTGCTGGAATTGCTGTCACCTCGGGAAGTCATTGTAGTCCAGTGGAGCCTGGTGCTATACCCCCTCCCGTGGTGGAAACTTGGGGGACACTGTTTTAGCCTTTGTCTCCATATCTAGCAACTATCTATGGGGTCTGAGGCTAATGTCAGCGAGTCCTATCGCACCAGGAGAGCTGGAGTGAGGGGTAGGAAAGAGCAGCTGAGGAGAGGGGTGAGTGAACTATTGTGATACACCCTGTTTCTTGTAAGACTTGAGACTATCTCCCTCAACCAGAGCGGCCTTCCTGTGGCTTAGCCATGAATGGGGTATCTGGCTACCTTGATCATACAGCTTAGATAGCCAGGGAGCTTCCTGCAACATTCAGGTCTGACTCACAGCTAAAGAAACAACAGCTACAATAAAACCCCTTCCCTTGATCCCTGAATCTGGACTGAGTCTGATTCAAGCCACCCTCAGAGACCCTGAGGAAGCTGCCATGAGGAGGGGCACTTTAGGCCCACTGGGGCAATGCCTAGGTGGGGAGCCACAACAGGGATGCATGGAAGCTAGGGTCTAGTCCAGCTTCTTGCCAGGTGAAAACTTGATTCCTCAGCTTTATCACCATAGGAGGGCTCTGCCTAGCTTGTCTCTGAGCTGCAGCTCTCATAGCCAGGCACTAAAGTGTTTAACAGGGTGGGCAGAGAGCATCAGCAGGAGCAGGCATGGGCAAAGTGCCAGTTGTGAACCAGGATCAAAAGAGAATCTCTCTCTCTATGCGTGGCAATGCCTCCTTGCGCCACCTTAGTTTCTACTCTTGCAAGGACAAGAGTACCAGAGATGGACTTCTAGACCTTGCACCCAGGCCTGCCACTTGACCATGGCTCCATGCCTACGGGAGTGCCCTCAGGTCAGCCAGCACATCCCAGCGGAAAACAGAACACAGGACCCTAGGCTGAAGCCCCAAATAGGTTCCACACTGGCTCCACCCCTCCCACTGAGGGAACTCTAGTGATGAGTGAGGGCTAAGAGACAAGCTTGAGGGCAGGATAAAGCCCTCCACTGATGGAGAAAGAGCATCACACGATCAGACCCTGATCCAGGAAACCTTTGTTTCCACCCACCTCAAACCTCAGGCAAGGCCAGACCTGGTGGAATGGTGAGAGATTCAAGGAGGAAGAACCAAGGTTTGCATGGCTCTCCTGTAGTGAGCCAGTCCTGCCTAGCCCTGTGGCTCTGGAGCCAACCAGAGCTCAGAGAAGTACTGAGCCATCACTCTGGTGACGCCTGAGAGCAGGAGCCACCACCTCCCTGAGCCTCTCTGCCTTCTCTGCTCCAGGGACCTTGGGGAGATGAAAAGAGTGACAGACAGGCAGCTCCTTCCCCTAATACCAGCCCCCCCTGATCCATGAAACACCCCGATGAGGGAAGGCAGGGTGGCTTGGTCAGCATATGAGGAGCCACACCCTGAAGGGCCTCACATCTTGAGATGGGACAACTCACCTCTTTGGCAAGCTTTTCTGCTCTGTCATAGAAGTTGGTTTCCATCAGTCCAAAAGCATAGATGCCTTTCACATAGCTGAACACAGAGAAAAGACTTCAGTACCCAGGAAGATGACAAGGAGAGATGAGTCCCCCAGCAGGATCGGCCAGAGTCCTCACACCCAAGGCTTGGATGTGACTGTGTTCGTACATAGAGGGTTCCCAGATGGAACCGAGGTACAATGCAGTGGGCAGCAAACTGATCACTGTTGTCTACTTTGTGACAGGGCCCTGTAGAGCTGGTGTCAAGGAAAGAGGACTTGCTGATACCCTGATTCTGCTCAGGCCATCAGGGAGCCAGAAAAATATGCATTGCTGCGAGCCACCAGCAGGAGGCAGCACTGAAAGAATGGCACAAGCTCAACCCCGAGAGGTGCTGACCTCAGCAATTTTGACTTCCTTTCCTCAAAGTGACAACAGGCTCATTAGGAAGGTCCTCAGCCTTCTTAATGCTGTGACCCTTTAATACAGCTCCTCATGTACTTGCTACTTTGCAACTCATTTTGCTACTGTTGGGAATTGTAATGTCCATATCTATGTTTTCTGGTGATCTTAGGAAACTCTAGTGAACGAATCATGTCCCACCCTGAAGGGGTCCAAGCCCACAGGTTGAGAACTCATGGTCACCAGGCGCCTTCCTGGGAAGCCTGGTGTTATGGGTAGCTCCTCCCAGGCTTCTGTTACACTGTGCAGCATCCCTCACCCAGCCTGGGAGCACCCACTGACTGGCTTGACACTCCCCAGAACCAGATTCCAGGGGTCTGTTTATCCTGGTCACCCTCCACTCTTGCCCGCAAACTGGTAATGACTACATACTTGCACTTCTTATTAGTCACCAAGGCACTGGGTCTCAAGGCTGTGGGTCACAGGTGACAGAGCAGTTTTATCCTGTGTCCCTCTGGGACTGAGTAAGGACAGATGCTGGTGTCTGTGACTTGGGTGTCACCTTTACTGTCCAGCATAGGGATAAATGGCAGCTTTTATGGAGAGCAGGGGCTTAAAGGTAACTTTAGAAAATATTTGCCAAGGAGCTTACTAGTAGCTTCTGGGTTGTTTAATCATCAGTTTTTAAAATTTATTTATTTATTTATTTATTTATTTATTATGTATATAGTGCTTTGCCTGCATGTACACCTGCAGGTCAAAAGAGGGCATTACATCACATTATAGATGGTTGTGAGCCACCATGTGGTTGCTGGGAATTGAACTCAGGACCTCTGGAAGAGCAATCAGTGCCCTTAACCTCTGAGCCATATCTCCAGCCCTTAATCATCAGTTTTGCTGAGCCATGGTACCTAGCATGGTACCTCGACCTGTGGTCAAGCACTGTTGTAAGGGTCACCACAAAGATACTTGTATCAGGTATGATTAAGTTCTTAATCAGTAGACTTGGAGACAAATAAGATTCCCTAATAATATGGGTGGGGGTATTTCAATCAGAAAAAAAATTTTTTTAGAAAGAGAAAGACACTCCGCCTTCGGCTGCCTTTAGATACAAAGAGGAAGTTGCGTTGACTTCGGTGGGACTTTGCAGCCCGTCACGCAGCCCTGCAGGTTCTGAATGCTACATAAGCAACTCTCTGGAGAGCATTCTTTTCCCTTGTGGTGACTGGCATATCCAGAGGTCAGTGCACTAACCAGCTTGGGAGAAAGAAGGATGTGGCCACAGACCTCCTGGCACTATACAGATGAACATGGAATAACCTGGCCTGGAGACACACACCTGTAATCCCAACACCAAAGAGAATAAGGCATGAGATTGCCATGAAATTGAGACCAAGTTGGGTTACAGAACCATTTCCTATGTTAAAAATAATAAAACTAATGATGGGCATGAAGAATGTTCATTAAGCTTGGATATTATAATCTTGGGGATGTTTGTTATTGCAACAAAAAATTCTATCTGACTGATATACAATGGTACTACCTCGTTCACAGGATGGGATGAAGATCTAATGGAGAAAAGGAAGACTTGTAATTAGCAGCAGGAGTCTCACTAGCTTTAGGCTGAAGCCAATAGAGTTTCTGTGCTTTTAGGGAGGAGGAGAGAAACTGAAAGATGAAAGGATGTGCTTATTAATGGCATGTACCTGTTAAGGGGGGTGCTAGGTGTCCAAAAGGGGAAAACTCGAGCCACAGAATCCCGCATCTGCTCCCGGAGGCCCAGGTAAAAATGGGCA